>NC_141535.1:211320000-211557500 GCF_021556685.1 Rattus norvegicus | reverse complement strand
TTTCCTACACCTTTTTCCAGTACAGAGTCAAGAATAGAGATGCTTTCAGAATGAGACACCATTGCTCCTGACAGTGTTTGAGTTGCACCATGAGGAAATTAAGGACAGAGGAAAGGTGTCAAATAGATATGCTTGTTACTCACTGTGATGCCACTTTGATGATTCAAAATGTATCCTCATTTAAAAACAGCTTAAAATCCAACAACTGGTTTGCTCCTCATAGGCCAGGCAGATGAAGACAGAGAGGCCATGTGGTTATGGCAGAGTCTGGATGCAGCTACAAGCTCAGGTTGCCTGCAAACACCAGAAGCCAGAGGAAGGCGAGGAGGGCACCTTTCCTAGGGACTTCTGAGAAGGCATGGTGCTGTGAGACCTGGACTTCCGGCCTCTAGGACTGGGAGGACACCCATGCTTGAGCTGCCCAGTTTATGGTGCCTTACTACTGTGGCAGCAGTTCTGAGAAATTACCAAGCACAGTAGTGCTCCTTTAACCAGAGATGGATGTGTCATGTTGATCTCACATACAGGAAAAGTAGCACACATTTTCCTGTGGCTGAATAAAAGTATATAGATTCATTCATAGTCTGGTCCTTTTGGTGTAGATTTTACAAGAGCACATCTTACTGGTATGCTAGTTTGTGGGGCATAGTTATAAGTTATAACTTTTTAAAAAGTGAGAGTATATGTTGGAGATGGAGATTAAAGAGTGGGGGAGGAACTCCATTTGTGGATCTTGATTTCCAACCAAAAGAACCACCACCCAACTGGGTAAACATGATACAGCAGAGTCCTGGGGTCACAGAAGACCAGACTCACTACCTAGCTCTCATTTCACTATTGTATATGATCTTGAATCTTCTGCCTAGAAACAATCTTTATTTTTGAGAGCATGAACCAGTAGCTCCCAGTTTTATCTTGTCCAAAAGAGAGATGAATTCTCTTCTCTGGGTCTGCAAGTGCAAAAATACCAGACCCTGACTGGCTGACTTTTACCCATTGCCCTCAGTAGAGGAAGTTTAACCCAGCAACATGGTTGCTCTGGCAAAGGATCAAATCCAAAGACCTTCTAGGTCTATGTGACCTGCCTGGAATACAGATACACCCTTAGCACACACCTGTAATCCCAAAGGTTAGTTTGTAGAAGGAAGCAGCCACAAGTGATGTCTAATGGAGGGTCCGTGTCAAATAAAGATTTGACAGAATGAGTCAGAGATAGAATACACTCAATTCTCATGGGAACAGACAGGAAAGAGATACTACTTAAGAGCAGTCCAAGGAGAGTCAGTTCAGTTTGGTGCACTTCAGTTGAGTTTATTTCATTTGTGAGTTCCTTTCAGTTTGTGCAATGTAGGTCAGAGGAGGCAGTTGAAGCCAGAGAATAGGAAGGAGTCAGAAGACTAGAACAAATGGCCAGAGTTAGTGTGAGGCCAAGCAGAGCAAGATAGTGAGAAGCCAAGAGAAGTCAGAGTGAATCAGTCAGCTTGGAGAGGAGTTTGAGCCAGACCAGCTGAGCTGAACCAGCCAGTCAGAGTTCAGAAAAACTAGAAAGTGTGAGCTTATCCACACTGGAAAATATCTACAGAAAAAGATGGAAGGTCAAACAAGGAGCAGCTCTTCTTCAGTGAAGAAGTGACCACCATTTTTACATCACTAAATTCTCATTAAAGTGCCAAAATAAAGTCATCAACTGGTGATAGAGAAGTAATTGTAGAGGAATACAAATGTGATTTGAAGACACGATCACAGATATAGAAAGGATGAATAAAACATTAATAAAGAACTTCAATGAAGATTCAAGAAGTCTACTACTAAATGCTTTAAATAGGTAACTACAAAACAATTTTTGTAACTGAAACTCAATGAAAAATCATTTTCCCTAAAATAATAATATAAGAGTATCATTTTTAATTTAAAGATTTCTCTTAAAGAAATTCTTATATTTTGGTACTAAATATTTATTTCTCTACCAGTCCACACTTTAGTGCCTATTGTGGACAGGATATTGAAGCACCTCGGAATTACTTTCCGAGACAATAAACTCATAAACAACTTGCAACTTACAGAAATGGTCGCATACCTCAGTAGTGGAGTCGTTCTGGGCTCGAGCGAGTTCAAGAGAATGGATTTTCTTAGCACTCATTTCATCAGACTCAGCAATGACGTAATGCCTTGGGGAGTAGGCGCCGGACAAGCTTCCAACCAGCCTCAGGATCTCAGCAGTGTGTCCACCTGGACACAAGAATAACACGGCTTGAAGTTAAGACTATAATGGGGAGGGGTCATTGACGAGGCAGCTTTGTGGTCAAGAGCACTTGCCACTCTTGTTATCACGCCCTTCTATAACTCCAGTTCCAGACAACTGAGACACTCATATGCGTAAAATAAATCTAAGAAAATCAGGGAGAAGAAATGCAATGTGGGCTGGAGAGATGGCTCAGTGCTTAAAGAACATCTACTTCTCTCATAGAAGATCCAAGTTCAGTCCTTACCATCCATGTCGGGCAACTCCAGCTTTAGGAAATCTTGATAATCCACCAGTCGCCTGTACACACACGCACAAATTCCCCTTGCACACCTCCACATATACAGAATAACGAATAAGATTTTATCTGGGTGGTGGCACACACCATTAATCCCAGCACCTGGGAAGTAGAGGCAGGCAGATCTCTCCATTCGAGGCCGGCATGGTCTACAGAGAGAGTTCCAAACAGCCAGGGCTACTCAGAGAAACCCTGTCTCAGAAACAAACGAACGAGCAAACAAAAACCAAAATAAAGAAGTAAATAATAAACAAACAATAAAACCTTAGTTTGAAAAAGTAACTTACCATGAAAACAATCCATTTCACCATATTATACCACAGTCATGTTTTCAGGGGTAAAGAAGTAATGTGATTGCATATTCTCTAAAAGAACGTAGAACATGAGCACAGAGCACACAAACTCTGCCCTTGTATAAATACTACTTTTATATAGAAGATAATATATGCATTAAAAATGGTGCTGTCAGTAAAAAAAAAAAATGAGGACAGTTTATGGACACTTTCTTGATTTCCCGAAACCAAGAAAGCTGGGTGGGAGAGGGCGAGATACACACACGTTTATAAAGAAGACGCAAGGCCACTCAGGTGGGACGACAGGACCATGAAGAATCAGTGCTTTCAAAATAAGAACGACCCTGGAAAAGCTAAGATGACGACCTGTAGGAATAACAGACATGCAGGAGTGGAAAGCTTTGGGCAGAGGCAGGATTGTTAGACAGGAGAAAGTGAGATCTGAGCTGTTTTCATGGGGTAATGGGAACACAAGGATGAAGGTGAAATGAGGTCAGGCAAGCCGGACGAAGACAGGACAAGGAGGTTTCTGTGTGGAGAAGCAACTTAATGAGCTCTGACATCAGGGTGTGAGCTTCCTGAAAGAAAACTGTTGGCTGCTCTAACCTCAGGTCCCAACAGAGGGCTCGGCACACTGAAGTCTTCAACGGGTTACCCGCTCCTCCAAAGGAGTCTACATTCAGTTCCTTATGTTTTGCAATCTAAAAAATGTTAACACTTTATTCTCCAAATCACAACTTTAAAAAGGAGCTACACGGAGAAACCTAATAAATAAATGAATAAATAAATAAATGAATAAATAAATAAATAAATATCAATTACAGTGGGGGCTGGGAAGATGGTTCAGCAACTAAGAGAATGAAGAATTCCGTCTACTCTTACAGAGGACTGGAGTTCATCTTCCTATCCACATGGAGTGACTCATAACTTCCTATAACTCCAGCTCCTGAAGACGGGACACTCTTCTAACCTCCCAGGCCACCCCCCCTCCACACTTGGAAGACTAATTAAAAAAGAAGAAGAAAAAAAATCTTTTATTAAAAACATCAACTACAGTCATCTCCGGGGCACAGAGTTCCATGTGCTCACGTCCTTTACAAATAAATGGCTTCATTTTTGTATATAAACTACACATTTCCTCCTATACACTTTAAATCATTCCTTGACTACTTATTTAATGTAAATGCTAGTTAAATAATTAGTATACTGTATTGCTTAAGGAATAGTGAAAAGAAAAAAGAAGGAATAGTGAAAAGTCTGTACATGTTCATTACAAATGCATTCTTTTTCAAGTTATTTTGGATATAAAGATGTAAAACCCACAGGATCTTTAAATCTTAAAAAAAATTAAAAAAAAATCTTTAAAAAAGAGACATATTGGAGATCATTATGCACTGCTAAAATACTATTAGATATACCTTAAAACACACCCAGCATCCAGTTACTTCTTTATTTTTTAACTTTAAAAGATTTATTTCAGGCTGGGGAGATGGCTCAGAGGTTAAGAGCACTGACTGCTCTTCCAGAGGTCCTGAGTTCAAATCCCAGAACCACATGGTGGCTCACGACCATCTGTAATGGGATCTGGCGCCCTCCTCTGGCCTGCAGGCGTACATACAGGCAGGCCACTGTATACATAATAAATAAATCGTATGTATGAAGCATGTATATCTGTGTGCCATCTCTGTGCCTCGTGACCATGGAAGTCAGAAGAGGGTGTAGGATTCTGCCATGCTCTACACAGCTCCTGAATCTGACTTAGCTGGGTGGTGAGAGGATGAAGAAAGGACAGACGTGTGACACACAGACAGAACAGGAAGGACTGGCCGGTCTGGGCTCTCTGATGAAGCAGGACCCCAGAAGCTTGGGGTGGGGGTCTATTATATACAGGAAGGCAGGGTGATAACAAACAGGTATACAAGGAAACGGGTGGTTGTGTGCAGATGTGTGCAGTTGGACAAGGAGGCAAGCTTCGCTCTGTAGGGGAACAGTCTTCAGGCTGTAGACATCTCTGGGAGGGGAGAAAGCTATATTTTGTATACAATCCTATTAGGACCAGAGACTGTCTTTGTCATCTCCCTGCACTTTACCTACAGAAGGCTTTGCCACTCCCATGGGGCATGACCATACTGACAATACACATTCACTCAGAGCCCCACTCAGTCTCTACAGGATTCCTGGAACTGGAGTTCTAGATGGCTCTGAGCCACTGTATGGGTGCTGGGACTCAAACCCTGGTCCTGTATAAAAACAAGGACTCTTAACTGCTGAGCCATCTCTCCACCCCTCCAACCACTTCTTACCACCTCATCTTGCTCCAAGCCACTCTGACATAAATTGTAAGTATAGCTTTATATAGATCATATCCCTACTTTCTCTTCCTATACTTCTTGAGGTTATTTTCCATACTACATCTAGTGTGTTTCTTTTCTTTTTTTTTTTTTCTTTTTTCGGAGCTGGGGACCGAACCCAGGGCCTTGCGCTTGCTAGGCAAGCGCTCTACCACTGAGCTAAATCCTCAACCCCTAGTGTGTTTCTTTCTTGTGTTCTTTTTTTTTTTTTTTTTTTTTTTTCTTCAGAGTTGGGAACCGAACCCAGGGCCTTGCGCTTGCTAGGCAAGCACTCTACCACTGAGCTAAATCCCCAACCCCGTCTAGTGTGTTTCTACTAAAAATATGTGATAAATATTTTATTTGTGTTCCAAAGTCCCGAGTAGCTTTGCATCTCACTTGAAATAGCTTGATGTTGTATACAGTCAATATGGGATTTCGGGCCTTCTCTGTGTGGCAGCTACTCCTTTTGTCTCTTCTTCTGTCTGTGCCCCCATTTCCTTCTCTGCTGCACCCCTGTCCTGTTCCTAGTGCTTGGCACATAGGCATCACGCTGTGTCGAGTGATGCTTGTTTTGTTTTGTTTTTCTGTTTTCGGTCCCCCCCACCCCCCGGAGCTCAGTGTAGTGTCTTACCATTCCCACGACTCGAAATATGTTAAGGAAATAAGTAAGGAATTATAATTGCACATTAAGTTTGGTACATTGACTTATATCATAAACATTAGTTGTATGTGTGCAGTCACTCATCACATAATGATGCATTAGTCAATGACAATATACTACTGGTCACATGACATTAAAAGGGAACTGAAAAAACCTTATTGTCTAGTGACAGGACAACCATCATAACACAGTAGCCCAAGGTAATCTATGTTTGTAGTATGATGCAAACAAACTTACTGTGCTGCCTGTCATATGAAAATGTAATAACACTTATAACGATAATACACAACTACATTACTAGTTTTTGTATTTTTATTAGTGTTTACTTCTTAAAGTTTACTGTAAAACTGAATGGCGTGCTGCAGAGGCAGCCTTAAACACCTCGAATTCACCGTGTGTCTCGACTGCATCCATTTGTTAGGCTTGATTTTGTTTTACTGTTCCTGGAGCAAAAGGCTATATTCCAGGTAGCATTGATATAGGATCCGGTATCACCTTGGTTGTTTAAAGTTGAGTCGTATTTAACTATACACCCGTCAAAACTGTTCATCTAAAATTTTAAGTTTTAAAATTTTCAGAGCTGACTGGACAGTTTATCATTACTCATATCCTGTCACTCTGAAGGTATTGTGATATGGGGTGTCCGCGTTTTTATCCTTGAGGATAAAAACGTGCATTTATAAGTGTGACAACTCTGCTTGTTTACCGTGTAATGTTCACGTTTCTTAAACTAAATACAAAAGACTTAGATGAATAAGCACAGTCGTGAAGAGGGCAGCAATATATCCGCATCAAAAGGCTTCAGCGTACTCCATCGCTAATTATTTGTTAGAAAGCCGTACACTACAGAGAGGCTTAATTACAGACAAGTGTAAATAATCTGTCTTAATGACAAGGTGGCTGGGTGGCGTCAGCTAACCGGCATTTTTTTTCCTGGCTGGGGTGTCTGGTTCCGGGAACGCAGAGAAACTACAAATCTCAGCATGCACCGCTCCTAAAGGCGCCAAGAAGGCCGAGGAGAGTCGCGGTGCACTCTGGGTTTTGTAGTGACTAACACAAGCCCATCGACTTCCGCCCGGATACTTACCGGATCCAGCTACTATCAAGAGTCCGAGAGACTGTCGGGGAGTGACAGGATGGGACCGAAGCACGGCCCATAGTCGCACTATTAGCAAGACCGCTAGCCCTCCTGCCGAGGCAGCTAGAGTCAGAACGCACACCATTCAAAGGACGGCGCATGCGTATATGCCTGGCGCCAGCAAAGTTTGCTAGCACGACGCTAAAGAGCAATCGTGGAGCAAAGCACCTCTCTGCGGGCGGGGCTGGCCTGCGCTGGGCGGAGCTTGCCGAGTTGGGCGGTCAAAGTTCAGAAGCGTGGCTCTGATTGGAAAACGCAGAACGACGCATGTCTTGCGTCTCAGTGAGCCGGCCTTGTTTGTGATGGGTGGAGCTAAGGGTACTTAACCCGGACGTGCTGTGTGGAACGGTAACGGTTGTCTTCTCCGAGTTCGTGCTGCCGTTGTGTAGTTGGGAAGTTAAGTGCTGGATAAGTTTGATTTCTGCCAGTGGCGAGGTCAGGCTACCTGTACGGCAGAAGGACCACGAAGCCCCGGGTTAGTAGCTGCTCCAGCCCTGCCAGCTTTTGCCTGAGGCTTCTGGCATACATCGCTACTTCCTTTTTTCCTTACTTGGGTTCCAAGACAAACAACTGAAAGTTTTTGCCAGTCAGAGGCATAATCCGCCCTTTCGCAACAGTCACGTTTTTATTTTTCTAGACATTTTCACAGATCTCAAACTATAACCAGAATACTTCAAGCTCTGTCATATTCCTGAGAGGAGTAGAATCTCCTCGGCTTCAGGTAACAAGAGAGGAAGGTCATAGCCCTGCAGTTAGTCACAAAGTTTACCACAAAGCATTCCCGGCTTATTCCTCCCGTGTTCCACTGAAATGATAGGGTTCCACTGTCCCCTCTCATCCCAGTTGTGCATACATTTGTGTTTTCTTAGCCTAAGTTACAGCAAAATAAAACTTCTTGACAATAAATCTTCCTTCAGACCCTTATGGGGTTACAGGTTTGGGTAGGTCCGGCATGCAGACGGGTCCAGAAAGGTGCTACAACTTGACTTAAGTACAATAACTTCAGGTCTAGAATTAAAAACCAGAAATCCTAACCCATGCTGCCTAAGAATGCTACATCAGACAGTCCTCTGTTAAATTCAACTTGGATTGGCAATCACATTTGCCTGAAGCCTGGAATGCTTTTGGAAGTATACTGAGAAGTTCCAGGAAGGTGCCCTAAGATCACCTTGTAAAACCAGGTGTGTTGGTTCCCGAGTCAGCAGGCAAGCTTGGGAGAGTTCCTGACTGTATCTGTATCTTGTTGACACGTTGCCTGTGGGCTCTTTCACCAATCCCTCTTAACCTCATTCTTAATATTCAGGTCCTAAGTAAATGTTATTCTTTGAATTACAAATAGGGAATAGGTTACACAAAAGTTAATTTGCCTGGGGTTATTTATGCAATGAAAATCTGTAGTTGAATGCAATGAGAAAGCCATAGTTTTAGACGCATACCATGTGACTCAAGTGCTGGGGAGAGATAGCTCAATGGTTAAGTAAGAGCACTGGCTGCTTTTCCAGAGGTCCCGGGTTCCAGTCCTAGCACCCACATGGTTTTACGGGATCTTTCCAACTTCTGCAGGCACATACATGGTGCCCAGAAATAATTCAGGCAAAACACATAAACACATAAAAACAAATCGTTAAAAAATGAAAATAAGGAAGAGGAGCAATCGAGAAAGACAATGTTGACCTCTGACCTCCTCACACGCACACATGAACACTCCCAAATACATACACACATGAACATACACAGGAGGAAAGAGTGGCTCAAGGATGTTTCAAAGTGTCAGGTCCTCCTCTTTCAGAACCTTCTCTGCTGTTCTCCAAAGTGGCTTCAACATTACGATTTGCTTCACATTTAAAAGAAGTTATTCGTGGCCAAGGATGGTGATGTATGCCTTCGAAGTTGTCGTGTTGGCCATCGGGTCTGTAGTAAGGACAATATACCTTTCCAGAATCCCTCTTGGGAGACCTTCTTTCACTATTTTGAGCCATATTTATGTCACCCACACATAAAACGAAGCAGATCGCAAAGCCGGTGGAGATAGGACTAGAGACTGACATAAAAATTCCAGTAAGGTCTTTGACCATTGTACAGTGGGTGGGTATGGAGAGGAAGCAAGGAGAGGAGGTTGCTTTCATAAGCAGTTGTGGTGTTTGCATTGCTGTGAAGATGTGTGTTTGTAAACTGAGAGGCATGCAGATGCCCGGCATCTAATTGCACGGCTCCAGGCCCCAAGCCCCATTATTAGGGATGACTGACTTACTATAGAAAGGATACCATTACACTTCTTATTACCTTACCCTCTTGTCCCCTCATCGTAATTCCTATAACTATAGGAAAAATACATTTGGCCACAACTGGGAGAAGTGGACCGAGATAGAATGTGTAGAATATATTCAAGAGGTCACTAAGCTACAGAAGGCTAAGTGGGGCAGTTAAGGCGTAGCCAAAAAAGTAGCAATGAAAGTTTTCCTGAGGTGAGGCAAACTGACACATCGATAGCAGGTTCACAGTGCTCCAGGAAAGCAAGCCAAAAAAATTGTAATGGTCAACAAAATAAACGATGCGTGATTCACACCGATCAATAAACGTGTCTGGGAAGTGGTCATTCTTGAATCTGTTCACTGGAGTTTCTTGAGATGGTCTTAGTAGTCGAAACACTTATTGCCAGCACTTAGGAGTTAGGTAGAGAAAGGAGGTTAGTGAATTCAAAGTCGTTCTCAGCCCCAGAGCATGTGTAAGGTCCTCGTGGGATACATGGGACCATTCCTCAAAAAAAAAAAAAAAAAATACAGGAAAAAATTATTTCCTAAAGTTTCTATGGCAAATATCTAGTATCCAACATATTTTTGAGGTTTTTTACAAAGTTGGATTTTTTCCCCAGTATTCTACACAGGATTGAATATGTCAATTGAGTCAGCATATTTAATTTTGCACTTAAGCATGGCTGCAAACTATTGTAGGTGCAGGGTATGTCATATAAGCAGGACAGTGTCCCAGGCAAGAATTATGGATTAGACAATATGACAGAGGATGTAGCTAAGGATAGATTTGAAATATATTTTATGTATGAGGTTAATAAAGCAAATGGACTAGAGCACTGAAGATGAAGAAAGAAAAAAAAAAAAAAGAAGAAGAATCAGGGTAACACCAGATTTTTTTCGTTTCAAACTTGGTGAGAAGGACCCTTCAGAGATGCTCAATGGTTAAGAGCACTTTTTCTTGCAGAGGACCAGGGTTCTTTCCCCAGCACCCACATCAGGCCGCTCACAACTGCCTGTGTAGCCACAGCTCCAGGGGATCTGATGCCTTTCGGCCTGCACAGGAGCCTGCAGTCAGTGCGCACACTAACATATACACATAAATGAAAAAACTTAAAGAAGCGTATTTCTAAAACCCTGATGAGATAGTGTCATCTAACAGAGGAGAAAGTGCTTTTGTGGGTGGAGGAAGGCGGAGGAGGCTGAAAACGGTGCCCTATTCTGTATTTTCATTCAAATAGCCTCTTAAGGCACCCAGATGCTTATGTGACAGAGGCGGTGTTCCGTATAAATCTGAGGCTCGGGTCAGATTGGCAGTGTACATTTAGAGCTCATTAACATACAGATGCGCTATAGACGATGGAGCTGTGCAAGGTCGCTGGAGCACTCAGGTCAGTCCTGTCCAGCACCGCTGCCTTCGATGATGCAGTTACCGGTATTTGTGTGCTACACCACTTACATGTGCCCAGGGAGCACTCGAAATACGGCTAGTGCAATTGACCCGAATTTTAATGTTGTCTCATTACGTTATTTTAAAATTAAATAGAAATGGGCTGGAGAGATGCCTCAGCGGTTAAGAGCACCGGTTCCTCTTCCAAAAGTCCTGAGTTCGATTCCCAGCAACCACATGGTGACTCACATGATGTGATCTGATGCCCTCTTCTGGCATGCACGTGTATATGCAGACAGAGCACTCAGACATAAATATAATTTTAAAGATTTAAATAGACAGATGACTAGTCGCGTTAGTTAATCCCCTCACTGCTGTGGCATAATACCCGATAAATACAATTTGAGGAAGGAAGAGTTTACTCTGGCTCGAAGTGTGAGGGGACTGTAGGAAAAGCATGGCAGTAGGGGTGGGTGTGAGGCAGGTGGTCACGTGGCACCTGCAGTCGGAACCAGAGACAGATGGTTGCTGGTTCTTAACTTCTCTCCTCTGTTTATCCAATCTGGGACTAAGTCCGTGAACCAGTGAATGGCACCCACAGTTCCAGTGAGTCTTTCCACCGAATCTAACCCAGCCACAGACACGCCCAGAAGCTCGCCTCCTAGGGGATTCTAGGTGCTGTCAAGCTGACAACCCGTCTTCACCAGCGCAGTCCTGGATAACGAAGAGTCTGGGGTTGCTACCACTTAGAGGCGTCGAGGAGGCTGAGTCATCAAAGAAAAGGAGACAGAAAAGTCTTGGGGATAGAAGGAAAGTCAGGAAAGACTGGTGTGGTGGTTTGAATGAGAAACGTTCCCCCATAGTCTCGGGCACTGGAGCACTTTGGTTTCCAGTTGGTGACACTCTGAGGCTTAGGTGAGGTGGCTTTGCTGGAGGAAGTCTTACCACTGGGGATGGGCCTTGAGAGTAAAAAGGCTCTCCTGTTTATTAACAGTTGCTATCTCGGCTCCGTGCTTGTTGTTCTAGATGTGAAGAGCTGACTTCCTGCTCCTGCAGCTAGCTATGCCTGCTGAACGCTGCTGCGCCCTTCCGCCACCAGGAGCTCTTACCCTCTGTCAGCCCAAATAAACACTTCTTTCTGTAAGTTGACTTGGTCATGGTGTCTCCTAAAGGCAACAGAAAAGTAACAGACGTAACCCATCCACAGAAACCAGGAGAAGAAAACGATTTAAGGATCCGACTGCAGTCAGCCCGGTACACGTCCATCACAGGTAAGTAGGTCAGGTACTTGGAACAGGTCAGTCGCTGGAAATCTAAACAATGGCAGCATTCCAAAGCACTGCAAATGCTGGAAAACAGTCGAGAATGAGCACGAGACAGAGTGAAAAAAAAAAAAACTGAAGAAAATCAGATTTCTTAGTAGGCATTTCCAGTCTTCCTAAATGGGAAATGGTCATATTGGGTAAAAGACAGAAAATCTAGACTTGAGGAAATGTGTTTTTCCTTTTTGAGGATCAAAGGCAGGGCCTTGCAAATGTTAGGTAAGCCTTTTACCCCAGAACTACACTCCCTAGCCCTTGGAAATTTGTTTTAAGATGAGAATTTGACACGTTTGCTATTAGAGAGCTGCAGTAGAGGAATCTCGCCACAAGAGTGTGGGAACAGGAACATATTGCTTCAGAAGAGGAAACAGATCTGAGTTTAGAACCTAAGTGGAGAAGATGGGTCTTTAGAGGAGGGGTGGGCCTTACCCATGAACTAGTCAGGGGGCTGGGATGGGGTTGCAGGTACATGGAAGTCTGTGGATGAGAGACTAAAGGCATGGCAATCTGGTTTACCAAGCGGGAAAGCTGAAGAAAGAAGGTCGGGGTAATCATATTAGGTAACCTGCACCCTCCCCAGGAGCAGGGTAATTAAAAATGCTCTTGAAGCCAGGGCTGGTAGATACGCATGCCTGTGTTTGCGGGAGGAGGAGGCAGGAGGCTCAGGGGTTAGAGACCTTGTCTCGAAAACAACAAACAAAACGCCCTCTAAAGCCTGTGCTAACAAACGTAGGAGAAAGCAATCGATATATTTTTATATATATTTTTTCTCCCACTGGGAAAGGCAGATTGAAGCTAACCTTTCGGCAGGGTTAGTTTCGACAGTAAACAACACAGAGAGAAGGTTCTCACCGGGCTGTGAGGTTTGAGGCATTTTCTGTGGACAGAGTAGAAGGTGGAGACAGAAGGACGGAGGTGGAGAGTGGAAGAAGAATAAAGGCTTGGGAAGAGCGGCGAGTTAGAAAGCTGGAGAGCTGGCAGGGCTGCAGCTGGGTTGGTGCAGGGCTTACATATATCATGCATGAAGCCCTTGGGTTATTCCCCAGCACCACATAGAACTGGGGTTGGCACATTACTGTAATCGCTACATAGTAAGGGCCACACCAACTTAGCATGTATAAGATCTGTCTCAAATTGCTCTTTAAAAAAGATTAAGATTGAACCCTGTGATGGCTATTCCCAGTTGTCAACTCGACTCTATCTGGAATGAACTGCAATCCAGAAATGGAGGGCACACCTGTGACCCAGATCTTGAGGCTGGGAGATACAGGCTTTTGATCCGGATCTTGACTTAGGATGACACACACTTTTGATGTGGATTTTGAGGTATATTGGCCACAAAAAGCTTAGGCCCAGGCAAGGTGGTATGCACCTTTAATCCCAGGAGACAGAGGCAAGCAGATCTCTTGAGTTCAAGGCCAGCCTAAGACAGAGCAAATTCCAAGGAAAGAACAATTTAGGTCCAGGTGTGGTGGTATACACCTTTAATCTGGGCCACGCCTTCTGCTGGAGGCCTACATAAGGGCAATGGAAGAAGGCAGGTTTCCTTCTTTGTCAGCGTTTACCTGCTGTGGCATCTTTGGGAACCGACTTCTTCAGGATCCAGCTTATACAGAATTCCAGCTGAAACGCCCAGCCTCGTGGGACTGAGCAGCTACGTTCCTGGACTTCCCATTCCCAGCCGCCCATTGGTTGGTTGGACTGCAGATTGTAAGTCATGCTAATAAATTCTCTTAATTTAGAGACATTCCAAAAGGTCTGTAACTCTAAAGAACCCTGACTAATACACATACTCTAACCCTTGCGGTGACCTATCCAGGTTGTAGTTTTGAGTGGAATGGCTCAAGTGAGAGTTTTTAGGGCATGACTATGGGAATGGATGGAAAGACGGATAAGCAGCCCCCAACCACACTGAGTGATAGGGATGAAAATAAGTGGCTAAGAGCTCAGATCCTAAAAGAGCAATGAAGGCAGCAGCAACCAAGAGGATGGAAGCTGGGTTTCTTCCACTTGCCCCATCAGACCTCTTGGTCTTGTTATGTAAAACCTGGGAGCTAAACTCAACAGGTTTCCTTGCTCTGGGACTGTTTGGATGTGGCCAGTGGGGATCTATATGCTAGACTGGAGCAGCCAGAGGAAAGACTATGTTCCCTGTAGCTAAGATCTATGCACTCTTCCGTTCCTATGTTCCTATGTGTTCCTAGTTGTTCCTATGTGTAGCTCCTAGCTTTCCCCTCTGTTACTCTGCTCTGCCCAGGACCATGGTCAGTCTCCCTTGGTTGTTACTGCACATACTATTTCTTGTGTTTTCCTACCCCATCCATGCCTTTGCTAATGGCCCTTTTGTTTGTTTTTGTTGTTCTTGATGTTTTTAAGAGACGGGTTTTTCTATGTAGCTATGGTTCTCCTGGAACTCACTCTGTAGACTAGGCTGCCCTTGAAATCAGAGATCCACTTGCCTCTGCCTCCCATGTGCTGGAATTAAAGGTGCATGCCAACACTGCCTGGCATTGGTCCTTTTCTTTCTTTTTTGTCTTTAAAGATGTATTTATATTACGTATAAGTACACTGTAGCTGTCTTCAGACACACCAGAAGAGGGCATCAGATCTCATTACAGATGGTCGTGAGCCACCATGTGGTTGTCAGAATTTGAACTCAAGACCTCAGGAAGAGCAATCAGTGCTCTTAACCACTGAGCCATCTCTCCAGCCCAAAATGTGTAGCCCTAGGCTGGCCTCGAACTTGTGATCCTCGTGCCCCTGCCTCCTTCAGCAAATCCTACTGGGGTGCACCATCACGACTGGCAGTCCTTTTCTTTAAGCCTAATGCTTAGTGAATTTAATAGGAGGTTATCATCAATACTCAGTACAACAATATGATAAAAACTTCAAAGGATCCAGCGTTTCTGAAAGGAGGAGAAAAGGTTTGGAAGCTGCAATCAGGAGCAAGAGATAGGTCTTCCCCAGAATCATGGATTCTATTTGAGAATCATACCAAGAAAATATGGAGAGTAAGACCTTGGCTAAAAGGGGGAAAAGATGTTCTAAGACGAGAAACTCACAAGTTAGGCATCAATGAAAGCAAGGGGATGGGGAAAGATTTTAGAGGGTGAGAAACGAGGGTTCAGTCAGACTGTGGGGGGTTAAGGAATTATGGGGATAAAAATCAACGGTACAGACCAAATCATCCATACCTTCTAGGGGTTGACACCACTGGGGATGTGAGCAGGTGCACTTTAGTCCAAATCTACTAGCACCTATTATCTGGTGCTCATGCGGCCAGGCACCAGGGGCCCTGCTCTAATGCAGTGACAGTTGACGCCTAAGCAGTGACTTAACAATAAGCCCCAGTATATAGATCACTAACAGCTTGCCAAGGTCTCCTAGATATAAGCCCCATCCCATGGGCTGCCAGGGGGTGGGGCCTTGTGGAGTCCTGGGAAGCTAGAGCAGCATCAGTCCTGGTAAAGACTGAAAAGTATGGACCAGAAGATTGAAGCGTCCCTGTAAGACCCAAGAAGAAAGACCACCTCGTTCAACTTTTTGCCCACCCTGTGACAAGGTAGGATAAACGCAGAAACCTCTTATCTGGGTTAAGAGACACAACACAGGCTATGTGACCATTAGGACGAGTGGTTGTAATTCTTACCATCAAAGGCCTTCAGGAAGTTAGATAGAAACTGCCCCCGCACAACCCAGGTACTCCCACAGACAAGACTTTTCCCTGCTTATATATATGCTAACATCTGTTTGAGTCATAACTTGCCTAGGACACCTTGAGTGTGAACCCTTGAACACAAGAGCAGCTGTGCAAGGCTTATAATAATTACCATTTGTTGTGTGTGTGCTTCTTGTATATGCCAAGCAGTTAGACCATGCATTACCCACTTCTCATAAAAATATTATGAGATAGATACCATTAGGATCCTCCTTTTACAAATGAGAACACTGAGTTACAGAAAGGTCACGCCATTTTCTCTGGGTTACAGAACCAAGAGTCCATAGAGGCAGGATTCAATCTTCCTCGGTTTAATTCTATATTCTGCAGTGTTTTTTTTTTGTTTGTTTATTTTTATCACCTACGGCATCACTAAAACTGTTATAGTTTATGTAAGCTATTACATAAATAAATCAGAAAAAGCAAGACAGAAATATGTTATTACTTACAATATGTGACTTTTCAATTACAAAATTTAAAAAGAATAAACTTTTTTTTTTTGAGATGGTCTCATATAGCTCAGATTGGCCTCAGGCTTACTATGTGACTGAGGATGGCCTTGAATTTCTTATCTTCACCCACCAAGTGCTGGGTTTATAGCTGAGTGGTGAGGATCCGACTCGGGGCCTTGTGAATTCTAGGTAAACTTCTACGAACTGAGCTACATTCTAAGCCCAGAAAAGGGGTTGTTTGTTTGTTTGTTTTTGTTCTTTTAAACATCTTTTAACACTCCAGCAAAGAATAAGTTTTCCAAGCTAGGCATCATAGTATATATACATCCTGGCCGAGGTGGTAGGACCGTCGTGAGTTAGAGAGCACCCTGCACTATCTATCTCACTATCTCACAACAACAAAAATGTACAGCAGAGGTGTGGTAGCACACACCTGTAATCTCAACATGTGCGAGTTGGAAGGAGGAAGATCATGGGTTCGAGGCTATCCCGGACTACTTAAGACCGTGTTTTAAGAACACTACCACCTCCACCAACAACACACTAGAAGAACAGCAATCACAAAACACATTTCTAAGCTATCATGGGAAAAATGATAATCACAAGAATGACTTTAACTTTCAACATTATCAGATTTACAGGTTTTGATCAATAAATAAAGTTTAAAAAAAAGGTTTTCTTCACTAAACACTCCTTATCTTTGAAATTCATTGAGGTAATTCTCTTACCTTCCCAATCCTCCATTCACAGAGACTCTCCTGGCATCTCCCAGAGCCCTTCCTCTTATGCATGCTGCCCCCGACACTCCCCCACCTTTTTTTTTTTAAATACCTTTCTGCTCCTCAGAGCCTTTTGTCATTAGTAGGAACACACATTTCATCTTCATTCCTATTGCACTAATTCTTAACATTTAATGCAAGACTTTTTTTTTTCTTTTTTCTTTTTTTTCGGAGCTGGGGACCGAACCCAGGCCCTTGTGCTTGCTAGGCAAGCGCTCTACCACTGAGCTAAATCCCCAACCCCAATGCAAGACTTTCTGATGCAAAGAAAAACTACAGTAGTCTTCCAGTGAAATCTGTGTGTATGTGTAATCCGAGATGCTAAGCACACCATCCCTCCCCTGACTACCTCCTGCAGCTGTCTCATTAATGTAAGTTATGTCATCATTCCGTTCTGTAAGTGAGGAGACGGACACTTTGCCGTGCTAAATGAGTACTGTTAGTGCCTTGATTTGATTTTCTGGGTTTGTTTTGTGGCTATCTAGTGGCTTCAGCATATAGTGGTTAAGTGGGGGAAGGAACTTAATACAGCAAATATTTTCCAGAAAAGAAAAAGGGACCAGAAAAGGGAATTTTCAGACGTTCTGCTTAAAGGTCAGTGTCATTTCCTCTTGGAACTATTGTGTAGATAATGTGTATACTTAAAACGACATAAAGACACGACTAAATAGAGTTTACTGCTTTATGATCGTGTGTGTGCATGTGTGTGCTGCACTCCCATGTTCCACACTTGTGGAGGCCAGAAGGTGGCGTTGGGCATCCTCTTCAATACGCTCAGCCTTCCGCCTCTAGGCAAGCCTCTCCCTGAACCTGAATGGAGCTCACAGTTTTGTTAGCTGAGAGTCAGCAAGTCCCAGTGACCCGCGCTGCCTCTGCCTCCCACAGTGCTGGGTTACAGGCAGAGGCACAATGCCCGCCTTGTTATGTGGGTGCCAGGATCTGAACTCAGACAGGTCTTTGTCCTTTCAGTCCCTTGCCCTCTAGAGCTAATGTGCCCGCTTTTCCACGTGACCGTGACATATTTAACATGCTGTCCACACATATCGACGTTGGGTGCCCTGTCCATTTTGAATCCGTTCTCATTTACTAAGTGAAATTTTTTTGACGGGCTTGTTAACTTACCAACAGTTAAAAACTATAAAACTTAGATGACAACTACTTTCTGACACGGAGATTGCCACCCTCACCCCCATGCCAGTACTCAGGTGGACTCTGTGGACTATGTTTACTTTGAGCAGGTTGAACCTAGGAAATGAACCTAGGAACACAGTTTAGCAGTTTGCAATTCTTGATATGTCTCTTAATGAAAGCCCAGTTTTAACTAAAAATTTCCTTTCCTCCATCAGTTTTACCCTCTCCTCTCCTTAATCTTGACCCAGTGACTACCAGCTCTGTCCTTACTCTTGGCCAGTCAACCACCCTCACATCTGCCCCACTCAAAAATAAAGGTAAAGTCAATAATGCCCTCCCTCAGTCAGTCTGGCTCAGCTTGGCTCCTGTCACCTGCGCACCCAACCACTCAACAGTGGCCCCACCAGCTTCACTCACAGCGTTTCTCCCTCTGATGGTGCTTTCCTACTCCCAAGACTATACGGTCAGACTGTCCTGGGATGGGAGCGAGCACAGAGCAAAGCTGTGCATCAGATGTTGAGCTGTAAGTCAGCCTGAACCAAAGGTAACTGGTTGACAGACAGATCCAAGGTCCCACTGGATATCCCAGTCCAGTGAGGCAGTGAGGTCACCATCCATCAGCCTTAGCTGCTAAGAACTGAGAGTATAGACAGTCATCACTCTTCTTGGCCTTTCTGTATGCTTCCTTCCTTCCTTTCCTTTTCTTTTTGTAAATTTTTTTCTTTTATTGGATGTTTTCTTTATTTACATTTCAAATGTTATCCCCTTTCCTGGTTTCCCCTCCAGCAACCCCCTATTCCCTCTCCCTCCTCCTGCCTCCATGAGGATGCTTCCCCCCACCGCTCACCCCCTGCCTCTCTCCTCCCGCCCTACACTGGGGCATCGAGCTTTCACTCGAACAAGGTCTTCTCCTCCTATTGATGCTTGATATGGCCATCCTCTGCTACATATGTGGCTGGAGCCATCGTAAGCTTTCTGAAGGAGCTAATGAAGCCACTCAAGAGAAAGACCTTCCAGGCGAAGTGCTCAGAAACATTCCCTATACTTCCCCATAAGCGTCCTCTCCTGGCTTGCGTTTCTTCCTAAACTTTTCAGTCTGGTGGGCAAATCTCTGTTCTTTAAAAGCATTCAACTGTTTTCTACCAAAAGGTTCATGTTTTGCGTATTTCATCTCATAAAGACTCAGACGTGGCCTAAATAAACATTCTAACGTTGTCTGGGTAAATATTGATGATTGGGAGTCCCGTTGGGCAATGGGGTCAAGTCCTGTGAATAAGATTAAAGGTGAAGCTCCTAACGGTGGTCAGTCTTGTTTACTATAACATAGGTACACATTACAATAAGAAGGATTTGCTCTCTGCAAAAATGAAATCTACTCATTTCTCTGTAAGAATATTTTCCTATTTTATTTTTTTACCCAGTTTAGAGCTCTTTGGCTCTTGCTTTTTTTCCTGTGTGGCAACTTGAGCCACAGATTTTGGACCTAAGATGCTGCCTTCCTGGTGGCAGCAGATCTCGCCGTATTTGTCATTGTAGTAGGTCCTGATATCTTCCACCAGCTTAGCCAGAGAGACTTTTTCTCCCAAGTTAACCTGTGTGAATCAACAGTGGTGCATGTCTTCCTGTGGATCCAATCCAGCTTGGCCTACCCCTTGATGATGTAGTAGGGGACTGGCATCTTGCAACACAGGGTAGGCAGGAAGAACACCAGTTCAATTAGATCTACTATGTGGGCCACCACTACCAGCTGCCCCTTCTTGTTCTCTACCAAGGTAGTGACTGTATTGACCTTGCTCGGAGGACAGAGTCTCTTAGGTTGCCAGTGGCTTTCTTCTTGTGCTAAGTTCATCTCTGGCCTGTCGCTGTGGGCAAGGTTAAGCTGCCGGGTAGCTGTTTGCTGGCCCAGGGCCCAGGTGAACCGGCAGGAGCCTCTTACAGATGATGGCCCTTCGATGCTGTAGCCGGGCCATTTGACAAAGCATGGCAGTCTCTTTTGGCCTGAATGTCCCATCCAGCGTAGGCGTTCTTAGGCCTTTTCTCAAACGGAGAACTCACCACCTTTCCCGCCTGCTTCTTTAAGATGCTTGGCCGCCTTCTCTTAAGGAGTTTTGCCTGGCTGGAGGTGAGGTTTTGTTTTTGTTTTTGTTTTTGTTTTTGTTTTTTGTCTTTTTTGTTTTTTGTTTTTTTCTTAAAAGGCATCGGGGCTTTGTGCCAAAGAACAAGAGTCCTAATCCTACTGGTTGTTGTTGTTTTACCACTTTAAAACAACAAGAAAAGGAACGTTTTTTTGTTCGTTCTTGAGAATTTCACACATGGCGTTTTGATCGCATCTCCTTCCCTCTATTCCTCCCAGATTGATTCACCCACCTTCCTTGCTCACCCTAGTTTTTGCCCTTTTGCCACATTGAAGAAAGAAAACAGCATGAACTTTAACCAGAATTGGACTCAGTGTGTCTTCCGTCAGGGTTTTTGAATAGCAGGTAGCCAGGGATCCGGTTGAGCCTGCCTGACCCTGTGGTTCGCCTGCAACTTTTTATCCGTTCAAAGTCGTTCACTTGTTGCACCATCCCCACCTGGGGAGGACGTGTCCCTAGACCTGAGATTAAGGTGTTTCTGGTCTTTGTTGATTTCCACGCTCTGCAGGGACCCTCTGATTCTCCAGGAAAGGAGCCATTTGTCCTGGGCAGCAGTGGTAGTTAGTTGACCTGTGGGAATTTGAGTGGGAGTGTCTTCTCTGGAGGTCCCAGAGTTTTATGCAACCAAGAGAAAGGTGGCACTTTAAATACTCTGTTCATGGGAAACGGGCAGCAGAGGGTTAGTAATTTATTACAAGTGGCCATGGCTTGGGACACTGTCATTCATCTGGGTTCTGGCTTTTCTTCCTGTGAGATGAACTTAATACTTTCTGGTTGAGGGAGTTTGGGCAAGTAGATGGGAAGCAGTGATGTTCCTTTTGGGGAAAGATCTGGTTAAGTAGACAAGTGAACTTTGTTCAAGATCTCTCCCAGTGATGAGAGAAGGGTAATAGGGAAGGAAGGCCGGAGAGACGCCGAAACCGGGGTAGCCTCTCAGTTCTCTTAGCATGCCCAAGGGATAGCCTCTGGGATGGAAAAAAAAAACACAAAACAAAATAAAATACTTAAAGCTATATTTTAAAGTCTTAAGATTTATTTCTCAATTTTTTTAAAGCCAAGTTTTTATTTTGGTTGATTCTATTCCTATTCTACACTTGCATATTGGGTTGGGAGAGAGGACTGAGTAATTTTTTCCCCCAGTTACAAAGTTCTCATTTCATACGCATGCTGACTAATTTCATAAGTGTGCTGGCTCGTTTTATGTCAACTTGACAAAAGCTAGAGTTATCTGAAAGGAGGGAAGCTCAAGCCTCCATGAGATCTGGCTGTGTCCCAGTTAGGGTTTCTACTGCTGTGATGAGAGCCCCCGACCAAAGCCACGTGGAGAGGAAACGGCCTATAAAGCTCATGCTTCCTTATCACCGATCAAAGCCAGGACAGGAACTTAGGCACGACAGGAACCTGGAGGCAGGAGCTGATGCAGAGGCCATGGAGGGTGCCGCTTACTGGCTTGCTTCCCCTGGCTTGCTCAGCCTACTTTCTATAGAACCCAGGACCACCAGCCCAGGAATGGCACCGCCCACACTGAACTGGGACCTCCCCTCACCAATCACTAATTAAGGAAATGCTCTACAGGCTTCCCTACAACTCAATCTCACTTTCTTAATTGACGTTCCCTCCTCTCAGATGACTTCAGTTTGTGTAAAGTTGACAGAACACTAGCGAGCATATAACATGGCTAGAGGGCATTTTTAAAGTTAGCGACTGATCGGGGGAAGTCCCAGCTCATTGTGGGTGATGTCATCCCTGGGCTGGTGGCCCTGGGTCTTATAAAAAAGCAGGCCATGAGGAGCAAGTCAGTAAAGTAGACCTCCCTTACCCGCGATGGCCTCTGCATCAGCTCCTGCCTCCTGGTTCCTGCCCTGTTTGAGTTCCTGCCCCGACTTCCCTCAGTGATGGACTATCATCTGGAAGTATTAAACTGAAACAAATCTTTTCCAAGTTGCTTTGGTCTCTGTGCTTCGGTCATACCAACGGTAACCCTAACTGAGACAAAGTTATCTTCCTGTACACACAGAAAAGGCTGCACACTCCCAGAAATACTTGAGCCAGCCACAGAGAGTGGATCAGGACCACAGACAGTCTCCCTTGGAGATAAAGGGGAAATGCGTGAGGGAAGAATTCACTTAAATATTGGTTGACCTGAGAGGTTGGCTGGATCTCTTTGTTAGTCTTTACTTTGTGGGAACGTGCATTCATTTATTTCAAAACCCTGCGTTACTGAATGGAAACACCCCAGCAGGATTCCCTTCTATGTTCTACTTCATATTGAAGATACTGGGATGCTTTGCCTAGATTTACCAAAGGAGAGACCTCAACTACAACACGTCCCGAACTGAGACTATTTTCTTTCTCCAAAAATGTGTACCTCTCCTGTAGTAGATTGCAATAAGTGGTCACAAACTGTCCATCCATCTTCAAATTTCCCTTTGCAAATGGCTCTTCTTGCCTAGCAAGAAATGGGATTCAGATTTCCCCCTCCTTGTCGCTAGGTTGTCCTGGAAGGCTGAGCAATGCAGCAAAAACAATGGTATAGAAATTCTGGCTTAGATCTTCAGGGACTTTGTTCCCACTCTCTTGAAAAAGCTCTGTCATCATGGAAAGAAATCTGGGTGAGCCTTGTAGGATGGGAGGTGACATGGAGAAAGATGCCCAACTGAACCCAGCAGTGGTTACCAGATGGGCCAGCATCAGAAGTTGCCTGACCCCATGGATCCCTTGTTCTACAACTATTAAGAACTTCAAGGTGATGAGTGCAAAGTAAGCAAGCATTGGCTCTCTGGGCCCAAAGCATCTGTAAGAACTGATCCTGATCACCTAAAAGACCATCTTGGTCAAATCTCCAGGGAGTTTGGAGCTAACTGTCAACGCATGGTTGAGTCCATTTGAAAACAGGAAAAATTCCCAAGTCCAGTCCATTCCAGACTCACAGAACTGATAGTTGTTTGAAGCCACTAAGTTTATGATAGCTTATCAGGCAGCAATAAGCAATAAATATATACTCCTTTATGTCCTATCAAGGATCATTAAATAAAGCCTGAGCTGTCCAGCTTTAGTGCATGTGATTTCACCTGAGGATGACTTGTGTAGTTAAATGTTCTCTTTGTACCCAAGTGTACGGACTATTACCAAGTGTGTGGCTTGGATCATGTTTAGACACGTTTTTCTTTGATTTTGAGATAGGGCCTTGAACTTGAGATCCTCTTGGCTCAGCTTCTGGAGTGTTACAATAACAAGTGGGTACCATTGGGGAATATCTCTTCCCCAAAGGCTTCTTTGTGCCTGTATTTCTTCATCTGCAAAGTAGACAAAACCATTTTAGAAAATGTGGGTCTGTGAAACTTGAGTGTTATGACACCTGGACAGTACTTGGCCAATGCTCTGCTGAGTAAGTGTGATAACAATGCCATGTGCAAGCACACTGCCCATGAAGTTTAGGTTGAAAGAATTCTGTACCCAGAGGAGTGGGAATGGATATGGTCCCGCACACTGCAAAGGAGTGAGAGGAAGCCACGAGCCCTGCAGACAGTCTGACTCCTCTTCCTCTGTGTCTCAGCTCCTCCGCATGCTGCTGCTTCCAGGATTAGCTTTGTCGGTGCAAAGTGAGAAGAACAAAGAGAAGTCGGGGTAGTGTTATTGAAAGAGTTGAATGAAGAGTAAATGAAGGCCTGGAACGGGGAATATGCCCACCATACTTATGATAGTCAAAGCTGGAGTGTTGGTCAGAAGTGCAAGCCAAGGCCGTTCAGAGGAAAGTGACCGATTTGGTTAGCATTAGTATCCGGATATCTTGGGATGTGTGCTCGCTAAACCTCCCAGCAAACCAAAGCAGCAAGCAGCAGTTGCTCTAGTATCGGCTTTGGTTAAAAAGAAAGAGACAGGGCTGGAGGGATGGCTCAGTGGTAGAGCACTGACTGCTCTTCCAGAGGTCCTGAGTTCAATTCCCAGCAACCACATGGTGGCTCACGAACATCTGTAATGGGATCTGATGCCCTCCTCTGGTGTGTCTGAAGACAACAACAGTGTACATAAAACAAATAAAAAAAGAAAAAAAGAAAGACGGAGCAGTCCCAGTTTATTATCTGCTACCTAAGCCCCCATTAATAATAATAATAATAATAATAATAATAATAATAATAATAATAATAATAATAGAGTCATCCTATGAGCCAGCAATCTCATCAGACGTAGGCCTTGAGAAAAGTCACTGAAGGCTTTCTGGGGGGAAGTCATGTTTAGCGTGGGACATATACTACCCATGGGCGGCATTGACTGAGCTGGGGGGCAAGGAAGAAGAAGGAGGTGGCAGTAAATATGGGCCATAAGAGCGGAAGCTGAGGCTCTCAAGCGATACCTACAGTTGAGTAGAAGGAAGAGGAAACTTGGAACGTGGGGACTTTAAAGTAACTAGAACTGATGAAAACTGAGTTAAGGCAGAAGTGGGTAAGAAAGGAGGTCTAATGGAGGTAATTTGTTTATCCAATTAAGATATTTGACCTTTATCTTAAGGGCAATCAATGGGAAGCCATTTAGTATTTAAACAGAGAGGTGTGGCATTTAGAAACAGCATTCTCTGCGTTGTGAGGGACAGAGGGCAGGACAGAAGGCTTGCCACCTGTTAATAGTAAATAAAGTTTTATTGGCAACTGTACACATTCAACTATATTGTCTTTTAGGACTTAGATGTCCATCCGAGTAACTGACCAACTGGCCCACGAACCCTGAGCTATTTACTATCTTGACCATTTGTTGAAGGGCTGGAGAGATGGCTTGGAGGTTAAGAGCACTGACTACTCTTCCAGAGGTTCCTGAGTTCAAATCTCAGCAACCACATGGTGGCTCACAACCACTGTAATGAGATCTGATGCCCTCTTCTGGTGGTCTGAAGACAGCTAATATATATATATATATTGTTGAGTTTAGGTACTATTAATGTAACTTGGAAGGAAATAATGCTAACTAGCTGGATAGCTTTGGAAAGGGGACAGGAGGAATTCTGTAAAGGGGGTCTGAAGAATTAATCACATGGTTCTTGTAAAATTCTTAAAACATTCAATTTTCCAGACATCTGATTTTAGTTTTACCTTGGTGACTCCACTCTTACAAGACGAGTGCAAAGGAACCAAGATCACAGCTGTAAACAACTAAGGGATAAGTGTGTGTTACAAATGAGAGAGAAGGCCAGGGGCCAAGCATGGTGGTTCGTGTCTTAAATCTCGGCACTTTGGAATTCAAGACCTGCTTGGTCTACACAGTGAGTTCTGGGCTACAGCTACACAGTGGAACCCTGTAAGAACTGGGGAGGAAACAATGAGATGAATTGAATTGTAGATTTCTGAAAGGAGATCATTACTTTAACTCTGTGTAAGCATGTGTGTGCGTGTGAGTGTGTAGACAGACATACTCGGGTGTTTACAACAAGCAATTCGGCATGAGACATACAGTAGGTTGCAAGATGTATTTGGTCTACTGAACCCCCTAGCATCACGGCATTCCGAATATCTGCTTTGTGGTTCTTAAACTTTGTGGTTCAGGTTAACCCACAGAGGCTGAGCAAATCAAACCTAGCATTGGTTTCATTTTTAAACAGCATAAGTAAAGCAACACCAGTGACTATATTTAATATGTCCTTCCTTCAAGAAGACCAGAGCTGGGCAACATCAATAAGCAAGTTAGTACAACCCCATTGTTTATTGAATTACAGCATCAGACACTAAGCTAAGTTCTTCAGTCCCTATAATAAACCTAATCATTGTGGTCATGTGTAGCAGGAGACTGACTTGGAGGGTTCTCTTTTCTAAGGTCATCAGCACTGTCAGTTTGTCACCTAAGCCTTTGCTGTCCCATAGCAGGGTGCCCTGCCTCCTCTTTCTCTGTCTCCCATCACCTCATTCTGTTGCTTAAAACCCTCCACTGCCTTCTCCTCTCACGAGCAGAGTCTACATAATTTAGTGAGCCATAATTTATTTTTCATAATCTTCCAGGGCTTTAGTGGCCTTGGCTTCTGCTGCTGATTCACTAAGTGTCTGTTGGATATTCCTAGTTCTGGGGGCTTTGGGGGACATGCCGAGTCTCTCCATGCTTCTGTGGATTGGCACATTCCTCCTCTTTCACATCTCTCTGGCCTTCGGGCTAAAAAAAATCGAAGTTCCGACCATTCTCTCCTCTGAGATCTAACCTTTCCGTGTTTTGATTCTCCTGTTGGGAAATGGTTATCTGTTTCCTCAGGAATGGTTACATGGAAAGATTGGGGCTTTCCTGCCCACATGATTTTTTTTTTTTAGCTTTTTTTTTTCATTTATAAAATAGGGTCATAGGATGTCTTACCGATGCCTGACGCATTGTAAGTACTCAGAATAAACAGTCATTATCCAGCTTCTGTGCAATTAAGACCCGCATGTATTATTCTAGCTCAATAACTCTGAGTACACTGTACTTTCCTTAGTGATGCTCTGGTCATCCTTCTAGGTTCCACACAAACCATTCTGTGATTTCTTTTCTTCCTCTTTGCATGTGCCTGCATGTACTTGCGTGTGTAGGGGTGGATGCTTGAGGGACATGGGTTTGTCCTGAAGTTGCTAACCGAGTCTTCCTCATCATTCCACACCTTATCCTTCGAGGCCAAGTGTCTGAACTGCACTCAGCTGGTTGATATAACTAGTTCTAAGTAGCCGACTTGCCATGTTTCTTCAGGGCAGTCTTCCATGCCCACATTTGCATTCACGCTGGCTCGGGAGATCCAAACTCCATGCTTGCACAGCCAGCACCCGAGTCACAGAGCCAGATCGCCAGCCTCCTTTTCTGTAAACATTCTATACATGGTTTCTATACATTATACACTCTATAATCCATGGTTGTCCATTTCCCTTAAGTTCTCATCTCTTCTGCTAGCCTGGAACTCTGTGTGTACAGGGACTATTGTTTATTTACCCCAGCCTAGTATAAATTGGTATTTAATAAGATGGCTGATTGGCTGGATAGATATATTCATGAATGGACACAAATTAGTCTCACAGGACTTATAACAAGTGATGGCATTGGTTTCATTTGGCAATGGTCTGCTTTATACTTCCTCTTTCACAGTTACAGCGTCATACATGGTAGCCAAGTGCTCCTCTCCTGAGGGTCCTCCCCAACTCTTTTGACCTTTTATGTTGAGACTGGATCTCACAAGGTTACCCAGGAAAGTAGTCTTGAACTCCTTCTACAGTACAGCCTAGAAATTGTGCTGCTTCTGCTTCAGTCTCCCAAACACCCGGGAGACCATACTACCAGGCCCGGCTCTCTTTCCAAAACCGTTGGTGCTCACTGATTCATTTTAATTCCAACGGTAGCTCAGTTAGGTCTTGTGTACATGAAATCTATTTTACAAGTTATTCAAGATTATTCTCTTTACTCTTCACATGAAGTAACTGAGGCTGAGGGTAATGACGTAGACTGCTTCAAGTCAGTGGCTAGTAAAAAGTGTAAAAACTGGCAGTACCAGTTAAAGCCAGAGGACATCTTGCAGGAGCTCCTAGAGGTAGAGGTCTGAGCATTTTATGCCCACAGTGATTTGATAGGCAAGGTGGCTCTGAGTTCAGTCCCCAGCATGGCACATGGCAATAATCGTAGGACTTGGTAGGTAGAGGGGCGTAGATCAGAAGTTCAAGGTCACCTCAACTATACAATAAATTTGAGGCCAGCACACATGCTGGTTAAATACGTTTTGCAGGAGTCAGCTCTCTCCGTTTACATTGTGGGTCCCAGGGATTGAACTTAGGTTGTCAGACCTGGCAGCAAGTACGTTTCCTCACGCAGCTGTCTCTTTCTCACTGGCCCCCAACAGTTGAAGTTTCCTAAGTGGATGGACTAGGGCATGGCGACTCCTTAGAAGGGAATGATAGAGAACGAGGAACTTGGTTTGCCACCATGCCACCCAAATGCACCCCATCTTATCTGATCCTGGAAGTTAGCATGTGGTAGACGGGTGAAGAGAGACAAGGCATTCTTCTTCTTTTCTTTTTTCTAATTTTTATTGCATTTTTTAAATTTACATTTTCAATGTTATTCCTTTTCCCAGTTTCCTGGACATAAGCCCCCCATCCCATTCCCCGCTCCTCTATAAGGGTGTTCCACTCCCCAACCAGCCCCTCCTCCTGCCCCCCAACATTCCTCTACACTGGGGGTCCAGCCTTGGCAGGACCAAGGGCTTCTCCTTCCTTTGGTGCCCAACAAGGACATCCTCTGCTACATATGCAGCTGGAGCCATGGGTATAGTCTTTGGGTATTGATTTAGTCCCTGGGAGCTCTGGTTGGTTGGCATTGTTGTTCTTATGGGGTTGCAACCCCTTCAGCTCCTTCAATCTTTCCCTAATTCCTCCAACAGGGATCCTGTTCTCAGTTCAATGGTTTGCTGCTAGCATTCGCATCTGTATTTGACATGCTCTGGCTGTGCTTCTCAGGAGACATCTATATCAGGCTCCTGATCAGGCTCCTGTCAGCATGCACTACTTAGCTTCATCAATCTTATCTAGTTTTGTGTATATATATATATATATATATATATATATATATATATATATATATATATATATATATATATATATACATGCTATGTACCCATGTGGGGCAGGCTCTGAATGGCCGTTCCTTCAACCTTTGCTCCAATATCCCCTCCTATGAATATTTTTGTTCCCCCTTTGGTCATCCTTCTTGAGCTTCATGTGGTCTGTGAATTGTATCTTGGGTAATTCGAGCTTTTAGGCCAATATCCACTTATCAGTGAGTGCATACCATGTGTGTTTTTCTGTGATTGGGTTACCTCACTCAGGATGATATTTTCCAGTTCCATCTATTTGCCTATGAATTTCATAAAGTCATTGTTTTTGATAGCTGAGTAGTACTCCATTGTGTAGATGTACCACATTTTCTGTATCCATTCCTCTGTTGAAGGGCATCTGGGTTCTTTCCAGCTTCTGGTTATTATAAATAAGGCTGCTATGAACATAGTGGAGCATGTGTCTTTGTTGTATGTTGGAGCATCTTTTGGGTATATGACCAGAAGAGGTATAGCTGGATCCTCAGGTAGTGCAATGTCCAATTTTCTGATTGATTTCCAGAGTGGTTGTACCAGTTTGCAATCCCTGTGTCCCTCTTTCTCCACATCCTTGACAGCATCTGTTGTCATCTGAGTTTTTGATCTCAGCCATTCTGACAGGTGTGAAGTGGAATCTCAGGGTTGTTTTGATTTGCATTTCCTTGATGACCAAGGATGTTGAACATTTCTTTAGGTGCTTCTCAGCCATTTGATATTCCTCAGCTGAGAATTCTTTGTTTAGCTCTGTACCCCATTTTTTTTAATAGGGTTATTTGGCTCTCTGGAGTCTAACTTCTTGAGTTCTTTGTGTATTTTGGATATTAGCTCCTCTATCAGATGTAGGATAGGTAAAGATCTTTTCTCAATATGTTGGTTGCCATTTTGACCTAATGACAGTGTCCTTTGCCTTACAGAAGCTTTGCAGTTTTATAAGGTCCCATTTGAGACAAAGCATTCTATGTTTTACTACATTGGATCAGGGGAAACAGCAGCATATGAGGCATGTAGATCTGGAGCCCAAGAGAATTGTCACTGGCTAGTGTATGGTGGAGTTGATATCAGATCCATTCCGGGAGCGTGGGGAGGTGGCAAAGACAGGCTAAGGTAATGATGAGATAAAGTCAACACTGGGTGAACTGAGCTTAAAGGTTAATTGCAAAATAGAGTTAAGTGTCAAAGTAGAAAAGCACAGATGTTCTTGGTGTCTAGGAGCCACCCAGACTTTGACATGAAAAGCCCAAGGGCTCTGGGATTGTGGCAAGAGCTGAGCCATAGGAGCTGAAGGTGGGTCAAGTAGAACACTTTGCTTGTGAATGTACGAATGTGCTCGTTACCTCTGCGTAGGTGTGTTCACCTGTGTACACGCATAAGGAGTCAGAGGTCAGGTTGCCCTTGCTTGCCTTTTACTGCTCTCTGCCTTGCCTCCCTTTGAGATGGTGGCTCTTACAGAAGCAGGAGCTTGCCTTTTTGGCTAAAATAGATGGCCAGTGAACCCCTGGGATCCTCTCGCCTCCCAGCCCCGAGGCTGCAGGTGGGCCAGCAAACCCAGCTTTTCAAGTGAGTGCTGTATCAGGAAAGGATGAAAGGACAATGCATTTAGAGAATAAAAGACACGCTAATATGCTGCTACCAAGAATTCACCAAAATGGGGGATAAATTAAAAAGCGTAGATAAGATAAAATCCCTTAATGTTCAATATAACCAATGAAAAAAGGACCCATTCTAAGATACATTGTTGGGATGCTTCAGGCTTTCAAGTATAATGGGAATGTCTAGGGAGAAAAAGGAGTCAGAGAGGAACTGTAGGAACCGCGGAGGCATCAGCTGTGGGAACAGGAAATAGACATTTTTCCGGACTCTGCTTTCTGTGCAGTCCTCTGAGGAAGGTTGCCGAGTTGGTGCTTCAGCAAAACGAGAGTGGAGTCAGAGCGACATGTGTGGGTGTTGGAGGACGTTACTGATGGGATTGGATGGATATGTTGAAAAAAAAAAAACTAATCGGATAGCATTTAGGTTAGATATATGTTCTAAAAACCCAAAAAGGCCATGCCCGCTATTAAACATCCCCCCACCCCCAGGGCACTCAAGAAAAATGTTATCATGCACGGTATCTTGCCTTGGCAATGAGTTCTGTTCACCTGGTCAGGATGAGGTGAACCCTAATTACTGTTTATTGATTCTGATGAGGCTAATTTGGGAGCAAGGGCGGGGCAGGTGTTCAGGGATGTGGTGGCAGTGGTGTTGGGGGAAAGAATTAGATCCTCAAATACTGTGACAAGATGTCAGTTAATCTCTAGAGAAACATAGAATAATATTAGAAAATTCGGAATCCGTAGCAGAGTTTGAGGAATGTGGCTGAGGCCAGGTGAGAAGTAGGTAGGCCATTTTTTTTTAAAGAAATGACTTATTTATTTCATGGATGTGGGTACACTGTCGCTATCTTCAGACACACCAGAAGAGGGCATCAGATCCCATTACAGAGGGTTGTGAGCCACCCTGTGGCTGCTAGGATTTGAACTCAGGACCTCTGGAAGAGCAGTCAGGGCTCTTAACCACTGAGCCACCTCTCCAGCCTAGGCCAGAGCTTTTACTTGAAGCTTTAAGAACCATTTTAAAATTTCATATATAAAATTTCATATAAATTTTAAATGGACTTCATCAAAAATAAAATGTAGACAAAGTCAATACACATATATTCAGGGAAAAAAACATAATGTAAGCACAAAGAACTCAAAACTTACTCAGAATTTTACCCCCACAGGGATAACATTTCTTAATATCTTCAAATATTTTCTTCCTAAAACACAGTTGAAATTAATTTTAAATAAATACTCATAACATTTGGGAAAAAGTTCTTGATATACTAAAACTCCTAGAGCAGTTATTCATTTTTTGTTACTAAATGAGCCACGCCCCCAAACCCTGCCCCTCTGGCCTTTCTTCTTCCTCCCCTCCCTTCCACTCCTGTGCTGTAGATGAGCCCAGGGCCTTCTACATGCCAGGCAAGGGCTTTGCCTCTGAGGCAGGTTTCCAGCTCTAGCCCAAATTTTCTGATCAGAATGTGTGGTGTCATTTAGGCTCCATCTCTGGAACAGGAAGAAGAGAACTGAGCGGATTTTTCTTGAGCTCCATTGTTATTTAAAAAACAAAGTAGTTTTCAGTCTTAATTTTACAAAGCTCTATTTAGATTTTTTTTAAAAAAAAACTAGTTCACCAGGGAAATTTGCATCATTTAAGGGAATTTTTATTTTATTTTTAATTTTTATTTGTTTATATATTTTATGTATGGAAGTACTCGGCTGCCTGTACAGCTACATATCAGAAGTGAACATCAGACCCCATATAGATGGTCGTGAGCCACCATGTGGGTGCCCAGGGCCTCTGGAAGAGCAGCTAGTACTCTTAATTGCTGAGCCATCTCTCCAGTCTTTAAGAGTAGATGAATAAATATTTTTATTTCTCTCGAGCTGTTTCTATGATCAAAAAGCATAAAAAGGCAATTTAGCTTTGATGTAACGCATTAAAAATGCGGGACTTCACACAATAAGCAGAATTTTGAGGTAGTAAATTTTTGTTAAGAGTAACTAGGATCCAAAAGTGAATAATTGAAATGACACGTCTAAAGAAATTAAATTGCATAAAAATTTCAGAAAATTACAATAGGTGTATTCTCTCCTAAAATCACTTTTTTTTTATATTTAACATTCGATCTGAGCATGTATTAAGGTGGATCTTATACGAGTTAGACATCAGCCTGGGCTAGCAGAGATCGTTTCAAATGTGGGGGTGGGGAGAGGAAAGTAAGTTTTGAGATTCGACTAGTATTTCAGATCTCCGTCTTTGTCCATGATGTAGTCACTATGTCATCTCGATATGCTCTTGAAGCTTGGCAATGTGTTTATAGAAGCCTATGAAGACTAGTGGGGCATCCATATGTCTATAGTGTATTTCCATAGGTTTACGTGGCTTGTTTGGTTAATTATTGTTGGAGCTAGAGGATTATAGATGTTCAGGGTAACGATGGTGCATTTATCAGAAGAGAACAGAGCAACTGACCAATGATGATCAGATAGGACAAGTGCCTGCAGATGACAGTCCTGAGATAGCGCTGTGAAATCTGTCCTATCTGAACTGACCCTATAGATATCTGCCTATAACCATCACATGCCCACACAGTTATGAGATGAGCGCTATGAGTACACGAAGCAGCTATGGAGCAAAGCAAAAACAACCAGGGGCTATGCGGGTTGTGAAATATCTGTGAGGAAACAGGTGTGGCCATGGCACTGCTGCCCTGGAATGCTGATACTCTTAGGCAGAACAAGGGGGACAACCTGCTCGGTCTTCCTGGCTACTTTTCTGACCATGTAGCTGGTAGAGGTTTTCTCTGTGGTTCTTCCCAGACTGGGGGGCTTTCAGAAATAATTGAATTGTTCCATTTCTATAAATGAAGAAGTGAGCTTCAGTGAGCTTGGCTAGCTCAGTTAGCTGAAGACAGCTCCCCTTGCTATAAAAGAACTTCAGGTTCAAATAAATAGGATTTCAGTTCTATTGCTTTCCATGTTGAATATAAATACAGATGTGGTGTGAAATTATGTGTGCATTTTCTGGCCTAAATCAGCAGCAGATGGTCCCTGTGTGCATACAATATTAGGTCAAATATGTAAGCTTTATTGATAGGCAATTCTCACAAACTGCCCTATGTCATTAATGGTGGACTTTCCAAGTGACTCCGTTTATGTAGAATTTACCTCTTTCCAAAAATAGGACGTGTGACTGCTTTCTTTTTGTAAATTATATAGCTTGTGTGTACCTCTGCTTATTTAGTTTTATCCCAGGTAATTCTATCTTGTTGATACAGCAGGTGAGAAAGCACAGTTTATTGACTTGGCAATTTGGGATACATACACATACATATACATATACATATACATATACATATACATATACATATACATATACATATACATATACATATACATATACATATACATATACATATACATATACATATACATATACACGCGTAAAATCCCCCAAACAGTCCAGTCCTATTTAAACATCCTGACTACAGAGGGGCCCACGATGCAGATGGATTGCTAGTGTACCCGTTCTTATTACGTGGAAATCGAATCCAGGGCCTTGGACATGCTAGGCAGGAGCTACACTCTGACTGCTTGCGGTCCTTCAAGAGTGTTCTCTAGGGGTTTGGGAAGAGGCTGCTCTGAGACATCACGCCTCTTCCACACATGTGCCTCCTACCCGGTTTGGCTAGCACCTGCAGCCTCAAACCAGAACAGGGCGGAGCTCGACTTTGGCCGTGTCAGACGTGGCAGAAAAAAAAAAAAAAAAAAAACCCATCAGTTGCCCTTTCATCCCCTTCTCGATAAAGCAAACCATGCCGATCTTTTGCATAGCGTCTGGGCATATAAAGCAGAATTCACCATTGGAAAAGGGTTTTGGTTACGTGGCGAGCCGGGACGCTGACCGCCGCGGGGGCGGACTCACATACTTCTCCCCACTCGTGAGGTCTGTGACTTGCTGGGAAAGCCCGCGAACCGCACACTGCACCCGGGCCGAGGTGTGAGCTCTCAGGGTTCCATCGCAGTTCCCCGCCGAAGCTCGCGGCTCCGAATCCCCGCCGCGACCCAAGTTCCAGCGCCGGGAGGTGGGCCCCACGCGCGGCCTGCGGGCCCCGCCCACTCTGGCCTGGGGTCGGAGCCGCGGCGAGCGCCAGCCCAGTCCGAGCGGCCGCGTCCCCTTTAAGGAGCCGCTCTGCGGTAACCCGAGCCCGCAGTCCGGGCGGGCGCGGCGGCAGCGCGAGCCTCGGCGACAGCTCCTTCAGGCTCCCCCGGCTTCCCGCGAGCATCTCGCGCGTGGCTCGGGCCGGCGCAGCCCTCGGGCCGGCTGGATGATCAGGCGCCTGTGAGCCCCGCTGCGCTCTCCCCGCCCCGCGCAGCCGCCGCCCGCGGGAGGCGTCCCGGGACTGGGCACAGGTGACGCCGTTTGGACGGGATCCGGGAGGAGGGCGGCCTCGCCCAGCGCAGCCTCGGGCACGGCGCCGCGTCGCACCGGCCTAGCGCGGCCGAGCTCGGGCGCCTGAGGCGGGTGGGAGCGCGCGGGAGGCTCCCGCAGGTGTGAGGCGGCATCCTTCCTGCCGCCGGCCCCGCGACGCTTAGCTAGGAACAGATGATGTCCCGGGTCCGCCGTCCCCCCGGGCCGGCCCCAGGTCCACTCGGTTCTCTTGGGCAGCTTGGTCCGCCGGTCCCCCAGCTTTCCTGTTTGGCTAGCGGCATCCGAGAGGTCTGAGCCCAAAGCGGGTGGGTGCAATATTTGGGCCTGCGGGAGACGCATTCCTTCAAGTAGGTCCGGAGCATCAAGTGGTATCCCCCTCCTCTCCATCCTCTTTCTAAAACAAATAGCTTTTATTTACCCTCCGCAGCTCTCTAGTGGGTCCCATTTTTTTTTTTTTTTTTTTTTTTTTTTAGCCACCCAAGTGCTGAAGTCTAGTGGAGGGAGAATTGGCTTCCCTTTCCAGCCACTGTAACCCCCTGGCAAGTTGATTAAACTAAGTACCTTAGTTTACCCTGGCAGGAAATAGGGTCTCTAATGCCAGTATTTATTTTCCCACCTTTCCAAGATGGTAGGGCAGCGTCTGTGAAAGTGGTTTTGAGTTAAGTTCATAAGACTGACCTGTTTTTTGTTTTGTTTTGTTTTGTTTTTTGTTTTATTTGTAAACATTTGGTGGCCAGTGGGTATGTGTATGTAAAATTACAAAATATTAAAAAGTAATCTTTGATTTTTAAATTAATTCAGATACCGGTTTGGAGACAATGTGAGTTTGTGCAGATGGTGGAAATTGATGTTTATAGTAGACATTTCTGTCATTTTTATTTAGTAAAACCGTTTACCTAGTCAGATAATTGAAAAATCAAAACGTATCTAGGAGGGGGATGTTTTAAGGTGAAATGCTTCTACCTGAACATGTAGTCCTAAGTGGAATATTTATAAGTAGTTTCTAAGTCAGTGTATTCAGGAGCCCTACTTCCCACGTTTCGTCAGGGTAAAGATCTTTTCTCTTTGTTTCTATTTTCCTTAAGTAGTATGGATGAAATGAAATGAGAAATGTATACTGGCAATGTCAGAAAACTTGAGGCTAGTAGTGGAGTCTGCTTCCCTGGGCTGAGCGACGATCCAGAGAGTTTATTTTCCGTGGATCCATGCAACTCCTCTTTTACCACGCTGCCTCTGTCCAGTGTTTCTCTGTGGTGCCGTCTTCCATGAGTTTTGTCTCTCTGGGCTGGATGCCTGTGCTCTGGGTGCTTAGTCATTATTATTAGCTTTGTGCTTCTGCTCCTTCCAGTAAAAGCCTTCACCCCTTGGTGGAAAAGAAAGAATTATGGCTCTTGTCACTAAAGTCCTCCATTCACCTGGAGGTGACTAGGGATGACAGGCTTGAAACATCAGTCACCAAAGACGGACATTTGCTGAGCATTTTCTGAATAGACTCACGGGGTAAGGGTGCATGGATTGGCCTGCTCTTGCGTCGTTTGTTGAAATCCCCGCTGGAGGGATTCCACTGGACTATCAAGAGAAGCCCCTTGAGGGCTGAGCTTTGAGAAGTCCTGATGCACTAAGCTGGGTAAGGACTCTTCCTGCAAAGGGAAGGCAGAAGTGTCCTAGGAGAAGGGATGGCCACCTTCCGAGACTAACATAACCAATGGAGCAAAGGAGCCTGGGTTTCTGAAGGGAGGAAGGACGGGGCTGGGGTGCAAAGAGGAAGTAGAAGAGTCTGAGGTTGCTCTGTCACTCTTTGAGAATTTATTGTCCCTCACCATCAAGGGCAGTTGTATTATAGTCACCAGACCTGTTCCCTCCCCTCCCTTGGTGCTAAAGGAGGCCTGGCATGCCTGTGCCCTCTCAAAGCCCCATTTATTAGGGGACACCACGCAGTTTAAGTTCATAAACCCTTCAGACCTCAAATCTCCCTCCACCCTGCTCCCAAGTTAATGTGCTGTCTTACAGATTAAAGATTCAGTTGACCTTTTCTAGCAAGGGTTAGCTGAACAGTTTACACTGAGATGCAGAAAAGTTTTTTTTTTCCTACAGTTTTTCTTTTGAGGAAGATAGTGAACTAGTTAGAGTAGTGGCCATATATGTACAAGGGGGGGCTGCCTGGAGGGCAGAGTTATGCGAGTTATGGCCTGCGCCATTGTCCTTGAGCAAGGTGGGGATCCCAGCAAGTGCAGACGGTTTCCTGGTTCTCTCCCTACTTCCCCTTGCCCTGTGAGGAGGAAAAAAAGAGCAGTATAGGAGGTGGACATCCCATCTGTCCTTGGGATGGCAAACAGACTTTGGGTGGTAAGGACAGCTATATTCACGGGATATGTAACTATCTGTTAGGAACACGTCCCATCAGGAAAATGAGGTACTTTCATAAAGGAGCCCAAAGCACTTTGTCAGTGTATTCTCTTAAGCGTGAAAGGCGGCTTACTGAGAAATGGAACCCTGATGCTCTGAGGCCTGTTTTCCTTCAAAGGCCTGCAGATCCCATACCAGGTGAAGCCAAGATAAAGCAGCGCTAGAAAAGAGGTTTCTTTGCTCAGATAACATGGTTGTATTTGGGAAGAGGTAATCCTGTGGATACAGGAGGAGCGTGTAAGGCGGTATAACAGCCCAGTGCTCTTGAAAGTAGTCCCTGAAGATGGCTGCACCCAGAGCTTAAACCACGTGGGAGAAAGGAGGGGTTGAACAGTGGGACCAATGCCCTAGACCTGATAGGAGCAGTGTTCCAAACATTACTGGGCCAGGACACCAGAAAGTGCATTTTTTTTACTTTGAGACCCAGAACACAAATAAGTGTATGAGTATCTAAAACAAGTTTTTATTCTTGTTCTGTTTCTAGTTGCAGTTTTTGGAAAACTCCTAACCTCTAGTCTGCCGTTTGTTTAATCAGTGGAAAACCAAGTAGGGTAGGGCGGGGTGGCCTAGAGATACTGGAAGGGGTGATTGAGGGCTATCAGGGTCTGTCTGTGGACGGAAGGGCGTGTGGGACCTGTCTAGTGTGTGAGGATATGAGACTCAGAGTCCAAAGGCAGCTGGATGGGGCAGGGGCAGACAGGGACTTCCTTCCCACTTGTTCTTTCACTGCAAAGCCAAGCAGTTGCTTTGGAAGGGTGAGGGGGACGAAGCGTGGAAAGGACTCTGCATTTGGATTTCAAAGCAGATTTCTTTGGAGCAAGAGCCTTTTCTTTGTAGTTTGTGAGGAAAACAAACGGGCCAGAACAAAATAGCTGATGGATTTAGGTCATGTCCACTTCTGTGGGCCGCCTAGGGGAGCAGGGGCTCAGATGTGGGAAGGATGAGTAGGAGGCTCACACTTCCTGGCTCCGAGAAGTTCTGAGCAAAGCTCAGGGGGTGCGTTGTTCCTAAGCCTCCCTTGCTGCTTGCACTGAGTAAGAAGTTGGCTGCTCGCCTCACCAGGAATTGGAACAGTATTCTCATTCTCGTCTATAACTCGGCTAGGCTATCAGGACTTCCTCAGAGGCCTATTTTATGGTCCATGATCCAATTCAAGCTTCTGCCTCAACCAGTGTCAGGCAGCTGATTCTGCTGCCGTGTGCCCTGGGGTTGGTCAAAGGCAGAAACTATTCTTCAGGCTTTTGATTTCCCTTTTCCCTAACGATTAACATCTGACTTCCACCACCTAACACTCCCACCACCAGGTAAAAGAAACCAACCGAAGAAAGTACACAGGTATCAGAGCCTGTTGCTTAGTTACTGCTAGATTTTGTCATTGACATCTGACCTAGTTGGATCCTCCTTTTGGATCCTCTGGATCCTGTTGTACCTTTCTGACTGCAGGTGAAATTTTTTAGGCGTTTAATGTCACCCTCCTCCCCTCCCCTTTTAAACCTGTCTGACCTTTGTCCAATGCTTTCGATCCAGGTTTCATTAATATCAACATCTCATATCCTCCAACTTAGGGTTTCTGCCCAGCTACTCCTGTGAGCCCAGTTTTGGATCACAGACTCTAGAGACAGCTATACGCTGATGAGTTTTCTACGTTGGCTCTAATTTAACTTTCAGTTTGGGGGCATAAGGAGGGAGTATATCTTGGTTAGGCTCATTTTATTTAATTCTCTCCAAGCGTACTTAGAAATCCATTGAAAGATGTTATTTTGGGGCTGAGGTTACACACAGTAGGGGAGACAGCTCTGTAAGGTTACGGGCTGAGCCCCCAGTACTACAAAGGAAAAGAAAAGCGTAACTTGGGATGCTTAGTGTGCTTATTTGATAGAATGGCGGCAAGAAGGAGTTTTCATTGAGGAATTTTTAGTTTTTTTTATTATTAAATTTCAAAAGCCCCCTAACTTTCGTTTTAGCAACAGTTTTAAAAACCAGTCTTGCTTGATTAACATGCTTGCTCTAATACATGTGATTCTTAAGTGTACCAATATTTTTACATCACATTTTATAATTTATTTGCCTTTTTTCTTTTTTTCTTTTTTGTCTTTTTCTCCTCCCCACAATCACCCAGATTGGATTTCTCTGTGTAGCCTTGACTGTCCTGGAACTCACTCGGCAGAGCAGGAGAGTTCAGACATATACTTGCCTCTGGCCAGCTGTTAATGCATGCTATGTGTGTGCGGGTGCATGCCAGCAGTCCACATCCTGTTTTTACCGGTCACTCTCCACTTTGTTGGTTTGCTTGTTTTCAAGACAGGGTCTCACTGTGTAGCTCTGGCTGTTCTAGAACTCACTATTGTAGACCAGGCTGGCCTGGAACTCATAGAGATCTGTCTGCTTCCAAAGGCTAGGATTAAAGGCTTGGCCTCTATCACACCTGCCTGGCTCTTTCCACCCTGGTTTTAAAGACAGCATCACCGCTGTAACCGGAGCTCAGTGTTTGGCTGAACTAGCTGGCTAGAGAGCCTCCGCCATCCTTCTATCTCTGTAGGTGGGAGCCGCCTCTCTAGGGGAGGCTGGAGATCCAAATGTACGCAGATCCTCATGACTGTATAGCAGGCTCTTTACCAACTGAGCCACCTCTCCAGGCCCACTTCTCATGTTTTTGAAAACCTGGATATTGCCAGAAAGATGGTTTGTAGAAAGTGGAGTGCTGTGGGGCCAGATAAAGATGGAGTGGGTGGCAGAGGGGAAAGACTCATCTCCTTAGCAGAGGCGGCGTTCATATCTCAGAAGCAAACCCTGAAGACCGAGGATTTGGAGAACTCGATAATGCCTTCCGATGGCCCAAGATAATACATGTTCTCCCAAGCAGGCGTGGCACATTGCTATGTAATCTTAGGTACTTGGGAGTCTGAGGCAAGAGCACTGCAAGTTTGAGGCCAGTCTTGGCCACTTAGTAAGACCTCCATCTCAAAATAAAAAGTGGGTAAAAGGAAACCAGGGGGGGGTGACACATACCCACAATCATAGCCCTTGGAAAGATGAGACAGGAGAGTCAGGATTCTAGGGCAGGTCCTGCTGCATAAGGAAGTTTGAGGCCACTATGGGCTGTATGAGATCCTGCCATAGATAGATAGATAGATACATACATACATACATGTATACATACATGAATGAATTGGGATGTAGCTCAGTGATAGTAAGCTTACCGTGTGTGTGTGTGTGTGTGTGTGTGTGTGTGTGTGTGTGTGTGTGTGTGTCAAAGCCCTGGGTTCAGTCAATGTTGGAGCTGGGCAGAGAGAAGGGATTTAGGACAATTTGAAAGGATATATACACTACAGCAACATAAACTAGGGGTGGTAGGGGTAAACAAAGCATAAAAGCAATGAAGTGTGAGTGAGGCTGCCTGGTGTACCATAAACTCCTGCTCTCTCTTGCTGCAAGGTAGCTTTGTAATACTCCAGTAGTTTAGGATCCTGGGCTGGGAGACCGGAGCAGAGAGCCCGGACTGTTGCTGGTTCTGAGGGTTCTGGGAGGTCGGGAGTATGGTTCTGGCCAGCTAGTCTAGTCAGTCCCTGAGCTCCAGTTCCAGTGGGTGTTGCTGTCTGAAAACAAGAGGGAAAGTGATTGAGAAAGACACTGGACGTGGACTCCTGGCTTCCACATACACATTCACACATACCTACATAAGGCAGATATCTCCGTTTGAGTTTTTAATTGGCAACACCATACCTGCAGAGGCTTGGTGAACATACCAACCATCTGTGCTTCATACAGTAAAACCTAGCGGCTTGACTTTCTGATGCCTCCTCGGATCAAGTTCTTCAGTGCTAGCCAGGGGCGCTCAGGGAAAGGTCAGTAGAGTGAGGTGTAAGTTCATAGGCTTAACCCAGAAATAGCTTTAACAGGACCTAAAGGGACACATGATCAGGATAAATAGCAATGTGATCTTCTTCCTGGATAGTCTTTTTTTTACCAGGCAGTGCACAGTATATGACTTGAGTATGTTAGCCTAATCTAGTTTATAAAGCTGGGACCTTGACTCCTCAGAAGTCACCTGGATCTGAGCTTCTGTAGTTACCAAATACTTGTCTCAGTAACCACTCCCTCAATAGGTCTCTGTAGCCCAGGCAGGGGTCACCTGTGATCCTCCTTTCAGCCTCTCAGATAGCTGGAATTAGAGACCTTCATCATCGAGCCAAGCCCTTCATGACCAGGGCTGTGGGCTACCCTTATTTCCTTTTGCATGATTCACCATGATTAATGAATTCAAATGTGAGATTTGTAATTAAACTGTGATGTTAATGAAGCATCTTCTCAGACTTGCATATTAACTCAGTAGGCTATGAAATGGTTAAAAATCCCCATATCTGTTGGGTGTGGTGGCACACACCTTTAACCTCAAGGTTAGCCTGGTCTACATAGGGAGCTCCAGGACAGCCAGCGCTCGGTAGTCTGTTTCAAACAACGTCGAGAAACAACACAGGGACAAGATCCACACGTTGCGTCTGGCTGCCTGGTAGTTTCCACGCTGGATGCTGAGTCAGGTTGGTAAGCAGTTTATTGGCTAATAGGGGAGTTAGATCTGGTGCTAGGGGAAGGCATTTTCATAGGAAGAGGTCAGAAGAGAAACTGTTCAGTGTACTTTTAGTAGTTTTAATGACCCTTAGGTAGCAGAAGAAAAGGCTACCTAAGAATGTGTAAGCCCTTGGCTGTCTCACTTTTTGTTTTAGAAACATTATTCCTTCTCAGATCGTCCTGCTTCTCTGGCAGGGAGGGGGATTCAGGTACTGGGAAGGGGTATGAGCAGAGTACACTGATTCAGGCTACTTGTTATTTTCCCCACATATTATCCTCTTTTGTTTCCCTTTGGAAATTAGTTCCTTCCAAGTAGTCTTGTCCTCTCCTTGTCTGCTTTCATTTCATATACGTTAAACCAAACAAAAAACCCTCCATGCCACACATGAGAAAACATGCAAGATCTGTCTTTCTGAATGTGGCTTACACTGTATGACAGTTTCTAGTCCTACCCATTTCCCACAGATGGTATAATTTTGTTCTTTGTCATGGCTGAGTAGAATTCCACTGTGTATGTCTACCATGTTTCTTCATCTGTTGATGGACTCCACAGTTGATTTCACCTTGGGTACTGGGAATAGTGCTACAGTAAATATGGACGGGCAGGTTATCTCTGGTATTTATACTTAAGGTTCCTTTAGGTATATACCCAGGAGTAGTATGGCGGGATCACATGGAAGTCCTTTTAGGCCTTGGAGGAACCTTCATATTGATTCTCTCAGTGGTCTCCGTAACCTACATCCCCAACAGTGAGTTTCCACACAGGCCACACCCCCACTACCTTCTCTTGTTTGTTTTTCTGTCGTTAGCGGCTGAGGTAGAGTCTCATAGTTTGATTTGTGTTTCTGAGATGACTAAGCATGTCCCCCATGTATTTGCCGGCTGTTTGTACTTTGAGAATTGTCTGGTCCACTTACACATTCGTAGGTTGGCTTTCTTGGTGCTTGATTTTGAGTTATTATTAATACAGTTAGAATCCCCTATTAGAGTATAGCTAGCAAAGATATCCTTCCATTCTATATAGGCTGTCTCTTCGTGCTACTAATTTCTGTGCTTTGAGAGTCTTATTTAAACCACCAAACTCAAATCGGATCATCAATATAAATGAGCTTTAGGACTTTTAGGCCTAGGAGAAAAAGAATGATTTAATGGGAGTTAGACAATGTCAGATTGTATGGTTCAGGGCTAACAGAGAGGGTAGGTGTGATATTTCTTGCTTAAGAAAGGACTTAATAGTACTAAGCACTGTGTGGTGTGTGTATTCTTTTCTCTTTTAAAGACAAGGTCTCACTGTATCCTTATTTATTTATTTATTTATTTATTTATTTATTTATTTATTTATTTATTTTTTCGGAGCTGAGGACCGAACCCAGGGCCTTGCGCTTGCTAGGCAAGCGCTCTGCCACTGAGGTAAATCCCCAACCCCTTCACTGTATCCTTGACTGGCTTGGAACAAACTATGTAGACCAGGCTAGCTTCTACATCCCCCGGTGCTGGGATTAAAGGCATGAGACACTATACCTAGTCAGGCTCTATTTTACTTTGTTTTTAGAGGGGCTCTCTGATAGCCTCTGTTGGTTTAGATCGCTGTATTGCCAAGGATGACCTTGCATTCCGGATCCTCCTGCCAGTCTTGTATGCCTTACAGGCATGTGCCATCACATAGGAATCCCCATTCTTGGTGGAACATCTTAAACAGTGTTATTTCTCGGGGGTGGCTAGGAAGGCCTTCAGAGGGGACTGCAGTGGCTATTCCTGGTCGTCAACTTGACTATCTGGATGAACTACACTCTGAACTGGAGGGTTCACCTGGGATCCAGATCTTGAGGCTGGAAGTTTCTCACCGGGATCTTGGCATGGAGCTCTAGAGGCTCAGTGGCCATGAAAAGCTTAAGCCCAGGCAAGGTAGTACACACCTTTAATCCCAGGAGACTGAAGGCAAGGAGATCTGAGTTCAAGGTCAGCCTGGGACTAAGCAAGTTGCCGATCCAGGAGCGGTAGTACACACCTTTAATCTGGGCCACACCTGCTGGAGATTATGTAAGGACATTCAAAGAAGGAAGATTCCCTCTTTTCCCGAGGACTTGCACTTACTTGCCAGCCCGTCTGCTGGAATCTACTTCTACAGAAGACCAACTGAAACACCTAGTCTTGTGAGACTGAGCAACTCCAGATTCTTGGACTTCCCATCCACAGCTGACCATTTTGGGGGTAGTTGGACTAAGACAAATTCAAATTTGTCATCACAACAAATTCCCTTAATATATAGAGACATTCTATAAGTTCTGTGACTCTAGAGAACCCTGACTAATACAGGCACAGACTCAGGAGGGGGTGCATTAGCTTCAGGGTCACTGGGCTGGAAGATCCCGGATGGCCTGCTAGTGTGGCTAGTCATTGGTTTTGAGTGTTGGAGGCCAACTGCAATTTCCAGCCTCAGTTTCCTCCTCGTGGGCTCATGGCCAGCACACCGGTTCAGGAGCATGAAGAGCAGCCATTGACAGTTGCTGTGAGAGCCGCTTCTGCTCTATAACTCCCAGGCCTTCCCTTCTGCTGTATTCCATGTATCAGCCGGTGGCAAGGCCAGCCCAGGTGATTAAGGTAGAGACTCCATCTGGTTGGGAGTGGTAGTGTGTCAAATTACAAAGTGATTGGTGGCCATTAAAGCTTACTACTTTATGTCACTACATGTATTGTGTACTGTAATGGTGACTATTAAGGCATTAAAGCAACAGAAACATTTGGTAATATAGGCATTCTTATGCATGCCTATTGTATATAATTTGTATCTTACTGAGGATAACTACTACTTCCTCTTTTTCTTCTTCTGACAGGGTTTCTTTATTATGTAGCTCTGGCTGTTCTGAAACTCAGAGATCTATCTACCTACCTCTGCCTCCCTGGAATTTAAGAGTACTGGGTTTAAAGGTGTGAGCCCCATGACTGATCTGCCCAGGGTGTATTATTTTTAACAAATCTAGTTCTCTCTTGCTAAATGGAGTAAGTCTTCCAAACCCATTGAGTTGGCCCTTGAGCTTCTCTAACCCCAGTTAATACTCTCCTGAGGGGAGCAGGAAGGAAAAAGAAAGCAGAAGGTAGGAGGCAGAGTCTTGTCTTAGCTAATTCTCAGCATGCCAAGGACTTGCCTGTGGCCAGTGGACTGCTGATTGTGTGTGGTGAGAAGAATCTCCCAGCTCTTTAGGTTCTGACTTCCTGGGAAGCTTGGCAGGTCTCCAATCCTGTCCCTTTCCCCTCTCCTCCCTTAAAATAGAGAAGAAATTATTCGGGAAAACTTGTGTGTTGTCCAGTTTTTCCTTGATTTCATGGTGTTGGCAGAGGGCCAGAAGAGGTTCTACGCCAGCAGCTCCTGCTGAGATCTCTCTGGGAAGGGAAGGGCACTGATTTGAAAATAAGCGTAGCAGAGGCTTGGAAGAAAACTCTGGCTTCCAGCAGCTTCCTAGCTGATGCTTGGCCACCTGTCCCTCAGTGGCAGGGCTCTTACCGCACAGGCCTAGCATCGCATTGGAAATGTTAATTTTATCAAAGGCTAGCTTTTAAACGGTACCAGCTTTTAAGCCTGCATCTTGATTTGTGCCAGAAACTGCAGTCAGTAGTGTGACGTCCCAATTACTCTCCACCCCCTACGCCAAGATGTTCTGGTTTATCCGAAAATTCTGCAGCTCTAATCGGAACTCAAGTTTAAAGAACAAAAGCTTCTTTATAAAAAGAAAAGAGTTTTAAGTACGTTTAAATCACGTGTGTACTCTGAGCCTCTGGGCCCTAGAAACTCAGCTGGATGTCCTAGGGGTGGGTAGGAGCAGTGGGGTTAAGGGAGAACTGGTAAGGAGGTTCTTGCCAGGAGGGACCATATTTCTTGTTAGGCATTCCTGCAAAGTCTTGGGAACAAATGTCAGCTGCCGAAAATAAAAAGCAGGAAGAACACAACCAGATATGCCAAAAGATAAGGGTGACCTGCAACACGTGAATACCGGGCGTCATTTATTTCTAAGATAAGAGCTAGAACAGGAATCGGAATGGGGCCGCCAGGATGGGAAGTTCAGGGCCACCTGGGCGGGGTACTTGCCCAGCATCTGCAGGCTCCTAGGTTCCATCTTGAGGACTGAACAACAAGCAAGCAGGGAAGGCCCCCAACAAACTAAAGCATATAAAGTGCAGTCGAGGATGATAAAATAGAAATGATTTAAAATCCCAGTTAATAACCTGGTCAGAGGGAGCAGGGATGGTGGCACCTCACATCTGCCATGTCGGACAACTTTGGCAGGAACTAGCTCTTTGAGAAAATCTTTATCAAAAAAGTCTCATTATAATAAACTACAGGAAGACCTCGGGATAGGTGTCATGGCTCATCCCTGAAATCTTCGCACTTGGGTGCCAGAGGCAGGAGGATGGCAGGGAGTTCGAGCTTTGCCTTGAGTTGCTAGTTTGTTCCAAGCTACCAAGTTCCTTTTACTCCCTCCCAGCAAATGAGTAAATAAATACAACAGAAATGACCATAGAAACTGCCCTGTGCAGAGATCAGAGAAAGTCCTAGAAGGCATTTAAGATAGCAACGGAGTGACAGGGTTATGTCAGATAAGATCTTTGATTAAAGAGAGTTTCTGTAGAGATAGGAATTGTCAGGAGTTCTCTCTGACCTGTGGATAAGGTGGGGCCACCTAGAGCTTGCACAGATACTCCCTGGGTGACCCGCACAGTGCTCCCATTAGGATTTAGATTTAGCTTCCTTTCCTGCGCTCCTGTGCTTAACTTATGACAGAATTGTGAGGGCATGTTACATTTTGTTATTAACACAACTGCTAAGTCTTAGTTGCCAGGGTCTGTAGCAGGAAGAATTGAAGAATCTATCTTTCACTTAAATGCTGCTGGGGACAAAAAGGTTGGAAGATTGTTCCCAGACTCAGGGGTCACAGTCTGTGCTCCAGCAAGCCAGGGTTGGCTCCCCACCCTCACAAAACTAACCAAAGGAGCCACATTAATAGTGGAAGGCAGGACAAGGAGATTTGTTGAAAGTGACCACATTGGGAAGAGATCCAGGGACTTCCCCAGTCCATCTCCTGGAGGTCCTGACGTGAGGACAGGGCCTAAATAGCATAAGGTGTGGTCTCCTGCCCACCATTGTCATCTCACAAGTTGTAACTCTTTCTCCTAGAGACAGGTTTCTTCTTTGGATGCCTCCAGGGTGTCCTCCATTTTCTTTCAGCTGAAAAGGAAATACTAATTTCTTGGGTTTATTCATCAACAGTCTGAGCCAAAGAGGAGAGCCCCTGTTTCTTTAGAATGCATTCATTCTCACTGGGTAGGTCAGTAACAGGGTAAGGGACTAGAGGGCAAACGTAAATGACCTCCTTGTCCCTCCCCCCCCCCCCCCCCCCCGTATTGGTTGACTCTTCAGGGAAGAGCGAGCCGTGGAGAAATTTTTTCTGCAGCAGTGAGCCGTTTCCTTGTTAAACCCTAATGGAGATCACATGTTTCAGATAAGTAGGGACTTAACTTAGGGTCCCTCAGCTTTTCCTGGTAGGCCATTTTTCCCTTCAATGACTTCTGGTTAAAAAGCAGTGCCATTGCTAGGTTTAGCGGCAAACACCTTGGCAGATGTCAGGAAGTGAGTAGTCTACATAGTGACCAGGTCTACTTAGTGAGATCCTGCCTTAGAGAAAAGGAGGAAGGTCCAGGGCGTAGCTTAGCGGTACGTAGAGAGGTCACACAGTACGTGCACGGTCCTGTGTTTCATCCTTTGAATGTACACACACGCGCACGCACACAGACATAGAGAGATGGTTGTTAGGACCCATGTATCTGTGTCATCCTATTGCCTGTTGATTGTAGGCCCTGCAGACTCTAGCAGTGACGCTGATGATGGCTCTTTAACTTTGCTCAGAAAAGAAGAAAACGGAGACATGTAATTCTCCTAAATTTTTTACATAGCGGTCAAGGCATAATTTAGCAACAATAAAACAAGGGGTTGGAGAAATCCCTTAGCTTTTAAGAAGAGCACTGGCTGCTCTACCAAAAGATCTAGGTTTGCTTCCTAGCACCTGCATGTTGGCTCACAGCTGTTCTTAGCTCTCCTGACTTCCTTGAGTACCAGGCATGCATGCGGTGCACAGGCTACTGGCAAAACACCTACTAAACATGCACATCAGTGTTCATAGGTACCTGGGAGGCTGACATCCAGAACATGCAGAACGAGTTCAAGGCCAACGAGCAACTTAGGTTCTTCCTTTTGAAAAGAGAAAAGAGAGTTGGAGGTAGCCGGTGGTAGAGCGGTTGTTTTGCATATATGAAGCCCCAGATTGATTCCCAAATGCCACCTAAAATCAAAAATAAAGACAAAGATTGTAACTGTAGTTGGCTGAGATGTTCGTGGTTATTTGCCTTATTGCTTGCTGGGCCTCATGAATGAAAAGTCAAAGTGTGGGTTAATCTTTACATAGAAACTGTCAAACCTGTGGTCAGTTGTGGACACTGTCAGCATTTAGACAGGTCTTGGTAAGTAGCTCATCCCCTGTTCATTTACTCACTCATGACTTAGTTTGCAGGGAAGACTTCAATCCTACATGTTAGGCCCATGAGAATGTTAATAAGTGCATAAATACCTGGGCGGTTGATCAGACTTTGAAAACACAGTGCAGTACACAAGAGACTTTGGAATGCATGTCATGGTGAATGGAGGAATTAAAGGTGGGATAGTGTTGTTGTTGTTGTTGTCGTATTGCCCCATCTATGTTGGCACTCTGCTTTTGGACATGTTTAACAATGAGGTCTTTTCGAAGTCAGCATACATTTATGCTGTGATAGCTAGGTTGTCAACTGATAAAGTTGATAGATGGTAGATGATAAAGTTCTTGAAGGATGGAAATCACTCACACAGTAGGAATGTGGAGAGAAGAGCAGCTCCTGGGGAGGAAAGAGTTCTTCGGGCATGTGTGGCTTTTGGGAGGACTTTGTTGGTCAGTATGTGGGCTGCACAACCTCAACCTGTAGGTTATTAAAAAAACATGAAGTTAGGAGTGGGAGGTCACTGTTTTATTAACAGACATTGAATAAATGTGTGCTTATGAGAGACTCTATCTCAGCTATGAGGAGGTGAGGGCGGAATGACATTGGGAGTGTGGGAATAGGATGGACGAAGGCCTCGTGGAGGGAGAAAGGGAGCCTGGAGATGAGGCAAAGCCTTCCTTAGGGGAGCATCAGGGACATGAGGATTGTGAGGATGGACTTAGAGGTGCCATGATTGGAGATGATCTCACCAAAGAGTCCCCTGAGCCCTTCAGTCCTTCACAGTAAGGAGTGTGGGGATGTGCCAGAAAAGCGATGAGGTAGCTAGAGGAGAAAATAGATCATTTGAAAGCTATTTAAGGAGCAAAATCTATAGGACTTTAGAGTAGACAGGATATGGTAACGTAGTAGAAGGCTATTCCCAGAGCAGGGGACACTGAGATGACCTTTAGGGGCCAGGTTGTGAGCTGGTTTGAGATGGCCACAGGATGGTCCCATGTAGTAAGGGCAGGGAGCAGCTGGCTCTGTGCACCTCAGGCCTCAAGCACTCTGGGGAATGGAGGTTTTAAACTTTAGTTTTCTTCATCTAAATGGTGACTAAAGCTACAGGTGTCTGTATTGGTGGATTCACCCTGGGCAAGTTAGATGGCAGGAGGCCAAGTGGCTTAGAGACTTCTCTTATGTAATGGCTGACCTGGAAGCATGGGGCTAGGAAGACACAGAAAGAGAGTTTACAGGAGGACCAGCCAGGAAGTCTGCTGCTGGGAGGGCAGCAGGATGAATGCTGTGTGCAGGAGGCAGGGCTGAGCTACCACTGGGGAATGGCTGGTACCAGAAAAGATGGGTCAGCCAAGGCAGTGGGGTTCTAGTGCAGGGAGAGGACTGTTTGACCCCTCACAGATAATGCTCACCGATTTCAGTTACTTCTGGCATGTAATTGCTATATCAATTACTATTTGTGTTGTGATAGAGCACCATGCCCAACAAATTTACAGTAGAAAGAGTTAGTTTCAGCTGTATTGTTCCAGAGGGTTACAGTGCATAGATGTAGGGACAGCATGGTAGCACCAGGCACGGTACCTGGATCAGGATGCCAGAGCTCACATTTTGAACCATAGCATGAAACAGAGAGTGAGCTATAAGTTTGTAATCATTGTTGTTATCATTTTTAGTGGTGGCTGATAAATACTGATGAGTTGCAGCCAGGTAGGCTTGGCTGGAGCAGCTCTCTTGGCTGGAGCAGCACCAGGGCCTGGGATTTCCTCTTCTGTAGGCTGATGGAAGCAGAAGCCACCCAGTGGGACCCATATGCTCAGAGTTGTCCTTGTCCCTCTAAGGGACAGAATTATGCTCCCTTGAGAGCCATGTCAGGTTCAGTTAAGGGAAGGATGCCGAGATCAAATTACACAGCTAACAACCGTGCTAGGGTTACAGGCATCTAGCACTACGCCTGGTTTATACGGTGCTAGGTTCAGAAACCAGGGCGAGACCGCTAACCTCCTGAGTCCTTACTAAGAAATCTCCTTCCCAAGCTCATTAACTCTTCATGACATGGTTTATTTCTAAACCCACTGCTTTAGTATAAATTCAACAGTTCTTTACTGTGTGATTTATTCTGGGTAAAAGGGCACTCAGACTTTTGACAGAAAGCTATACTTTACCTAGGCTGATTTTAAGTGAGTTTGAAGCTTGATTCCTTGTGCATGGTTTATTATACGGTTACCTCTCATTGATAAACTATTGAGGCACTCCATCTCTGTGTCTGTCTGTCTCTTGGTGTGTGTGTTTAAGTTTACCCTATCATAGTTTTTCTTTGTGATTTGTAGCCATCATGTCAGCCAGGAGAAATCCAGTTCTTTATATGACCCACCAACTAGCTTAGGATTTGCCAAGTTTTGTTAGCCAGTCACTCTTTTTCAAATTAGTCATAAATCCACTACGAGAAATGTTCGGAACTTTGGACGGAAGTTTGCCTTTTGTTTGACATCCTCTAGTCTTTTAAAGTTGCCACCTTGTCACTGGTGACACAGGAAGGCATCAGGGATGGCCAAGCTGATGTAGGTTGAGAGATGGGAAGTGGGAGGTGAGATAGTGCCATTCACTTGGCTAGGAAGCCTTGGAGGAAGGGCTGCTTTAGGCTCAGCTCATCTGGGGACACAGAGTCTTGGGGACCTGTGTGACTACATAGGGAAGCATCCAGGACTGGTGCACTGGCACACTGGGGCTGAGTACCAGAGCTGCACATAACCAGAGCCGTGTTAGGCATGAGGAATGCATAACCAGGCAGAATTTAGTGTGCAGAGAGGAGGTTCCGGCTACAGCGAGGCAGCAGACATGTATCAGGTTAAGAGAGTGTGCCCGGTAGCCTTCATTTTCTAGGTGAAATGAGCAGAAATGTTTCTATCAGAAGAGAGGGACAACTGGGAATTGGCTGACTTGTGTATCTGGAATAAATGTGGAAAACAGGGAAGGAAGCTTGCTAGGGATGGAAAAGGAATGCTAAGCATGAGTGAGGCATTGTTCTCCGCTTCCTTCTGCCCCGTTGCTCTTAAAGACAAACACACAGCCCTACCCCATGCCCCTCGGAGGGTTTTTAGCACTGCACGTCTAGGCAATGTTTACTTGCATGCCTGAGTGGAGACGACTTTGCTGATTCCCTCAGAAACCCCTGTACTTACCAGTGGATAATGAACAGAGGAGGGAATGAGGGTCTGCGTTATGGTTGTGGGTGAGGAGTTGGTTCTAAACACCCTGAGGGGAACTGAGCTGTGGGAGCTTCTGCCTCAAATCATTGGGATTTCAATAGAAGGGAAGGTTTTGGGTTGTGAAGATGGCTCTCACCTGGTAAAGTGCTTACCAGACAAACATAAGGACCTAAGTTTGATTCTCAGAATCCTTGTTTAAAGAAAAAAATGCCAGTTCTAGGAAGGCAAGAGACAGGCTCACTGACTAGGTAGTGTAGCTTATTTGAGCTAGGTCCTGGCCAAAGAGACATTATATCTCAAAAAGAATACAGGCAAGACAGCTCCTGAGGAATGACATCCAAGGTTGTGTTCTGGCCTCTGCACTCCTGTGTGCCCCTTTCGCCCCAAAGAGGATGTCTTCTTTCCTTACACTCTTTTATTCAAGTCACTGAATACCACTCACCGTGTATGTCTGCTGGGTACTATTTCCTAGTGAGAAAGGAGCATCCGGGTGCACCCCGAACTTTAGGATTTTAAATACATATCCTTGCCTCCCTCCTGGCTCACAGGTCTCCTCCCGTTAGCACTCCAGACACAAGCCCAAAGCCTGGGATACAGCTGACAGGTGGCAGAGGTTGGCTGTATTGTTCTCTGAAGTGAAGTTGTGAATGACCCTTTGCTATTTCAGGGCCCATGCCACTCTCATGAGTGTTCTCCTGCAGGGGGAGGGCTCTCCTAGTGAGGGGAGAGAGGTAAGCTAAGGTGACCTAAGATCATGGAAGTTTTCTTAGTGTCTACAATTCTTGTGAATCAAGACAGCTAACTATATGGTAGACTTAATTTCTCAACAGGTGTGTACACCTTCCCTGTCTGTTTCAGCTGCTCTTCTCTAGGACAGCTCCCACTAGGACAGCTCCCACTAGGACAGCTCCCACTAGGACAGCTTCCTTGCCTCCTGCCAGCTGCTGGCCACATGTAGAGGTACATGAATGAGGCTTAATGCTTCTCCACTCTCGCTGTGGTTTCCAATGCTTAGTGATTGCCAAGTCCGCAACGACCCTTTTTCTAGGCTAATATTAGGCGTCATTTTCTCTGTCCATTGTTACCGTTCCATCCTCTGATTGGCATCAGAAGTGAACAGACAGGGGCAACTGCTGCTACCAAGAGGCCTTAGCTTTCTGTGGGACATTTAAAAAAAAAAATCTCTAGATGAGTCCTTGATTTGACATGACTGATTAAGCACGCAGCTGCTTACTAAGAAGCAGATCTGAGATAGAACAATTTAATTAGCTTCTGTCTGCAGAGCCTTTAATAGAAGCCAAATCGTAATATATGGTACTCTTTGTTTAGTTATAAATGGAACCCCATCCTCTGCAGAGAAATACTGTCATCATATACCCCAAGAAAACAGAAAATAAATCTGTATAAAATATTGGGGGTTGGGGAGGGTGACTCAGCAGTTAAAAGCGCTTACTCTCCTTTCAGAGGATCCGGGTTCTACTCAAAGCACCCATGTGCTGACTCACACCATCCATAACTCTAGTTCCAGTGAACCCGACGCCCTCTTCTGGCCTCTGTCCATGCCAGGCATGCACCGGGTGTACATACATTCATATGCGCAGGCACAACAATAATTAATACATGTAAAGTAAGAATCTTTTAAAAAAACTATATAAGGTATTTGTCCACCATAATGATTAATTCACAAAATCTAGGACCTGGGGGAGGGGGGAAGAAATGCATTTTTTAATTTTTAAAAATCTATATTTATTTAATTTATGTGTGTATGTACGCATGATATGTACATGTGTGTGTGTGTGTGTGTGTGTGTGTGTGTGTGTGTGTGTGTGATTGTATGTGTGTCCTTGCATATGTGTTAAGCATACATGTGGAGGTCAGAAGACAATTTGCAGGAATTGATGTTCTCAATCCACACGTGGATTGGAGCTCTGCTTGTGACAAGTACCTTCCACTCAGTCAGCTACCTTCTGGGCCCATATTGTCTTTCTTTATTCCTTTTTTTTTTCTTTGCTTTTCTTCCTTCTTTTTGTTTTTTAGACATTTTTTTTCCCTGTAGACCAGGCTGGCCCTGTGCATGTGTGCGTGCGTGTGTGCGTGTGTGCGTGTGTGCGTGCGTGCGTGCGTGCGTGCGTGCGTGCGTGCGTGCGTGTGTGCGTGCGTGCGTGTGTGTGTGTTTACAGCAATCTACCTGTCCTTGTCTCTGTCTTTCTAGAACAGCAGCTGGGAATAAAAGCTTTCTTAATGGTGAATGCTTTCTTTAGGATATTAGTTTATGAGTCACAAACCTGGGAATGCACAATGAGTTTTATGACAACTTTTAGGAAGCAGTCAAGAAATGCCCATGCATACATTGAATTTTAACAGAGGCACCAGCAGCCCATGCTCCAGCAGGGCCGGTGGCGAGCATGCAAAGCCTTCCGCCAAAGCATCCTCTCCGTGGAGTGCATACTCTCTGTGTCTTCTGGCGACTGATTCCACCATTTCTCTAGTTAGCTGTACCTGGGGCCTCCAGGTTTGCATCTGTCTGACCTCTAGAAAAGGTTGCACACAGTACGTTGTAACACATTGAGTTGATGCACGAAGCTTGCTTTCATGTACTATTTGATTAATTGCAAACCTAGACTAAAAGACCACAAACTAATTTTTAATGTCCAGTGCACAGATTGAACTAAAATAAATATAAAAAGTAATAAGCCATAAAGTTAGTGGAGTGGTGCAGAGAAGAATGACAGTATCAATAATTTTACTAAGCATACATCGAGGGGCACTGGACGGGGATGGAGAAGAGGATTCATTATGGACACACAAGTCTTGTCAGGAGGAGTCTGTGGGAGATTGATTCAAATTATGGTCCTGGTTGGCAGGGGATGAAGTGGGTTGGATGCTGCGGCTCAGGCAATGACTTGTTTTTGTCTCTGGTGAGGTGGCTTCAGCAGGTGACTTCATTTCTTCAAATTAGGAGCTTGAAAACATGCATTGATTCATTTGATTCATTTTCCTCCCCTCCAAGGACTGGCTGGTCAGAGAGAAAGGCTGGCCTGCTGGATATGAGCAAATGTCTTAGGTTTTTGTTTTGTTTTGTTTTTTGGCCTTAAGATTTTTGAGACAGGTTTCACTGGGTAGCTCTGGCTAACCTGGAGCTCACTTTGTAGACCAGGTTAGCCTCAAATCGTTGAGATCTGCTTCCCAGCTGCTGCTATCAAAGACAAAGTTCAGCCAAATAATATGGAAAACATACTTCAAGTGTGTATACATGTATGTGGGTGGATACTACTGTTCTTTCCACTAACTGTTCTAAAGTGCCTTTATTTTATTTTAAATAAAACAGTTGTTTTAAAAACGATATAAATAAATGAAATAAGAGTGTTAGGGACCTGTGTGTGTGTGTGTGTGTATCACATACAAATATATACATATACAAATATATTCACATATATATATACATATATACATACATATACATACACACACACATACACTTTCCAGTTAGGTTTGAGAAAATCGAGTAGAGGTTTTTTTTTTTTGGTCCAAGAAAAAATATTAACATTAACTTACAGTTACAATGGTGTGTTTATTTTTGTTTTTGTTTTTTTAAAAGATTTATTTATTTATTTATTTCTCTGCCTCTCAGTTGCTGGGTTAAAGGCATGAGCTACCACTGCCCTGCAGATTTATTTAATAGTTAATTGTGTAGACATGAGTGCAGTACCCATAGAGGCCAGAAGACAGTATTGGATACCACGGGCCTGAAATTACACAAGGTTGCAAGTTACGAGCTGTGGGCGCTGGGTGCTGGGAGCTAAATTCTAGTTCCTTGTAGGGTCACAAGGGCTATTATCTGCTGAGCTGTTTTGCAGTTGGAGTGGTTCTTTTAAATTATTTAAAATTTAACCTCTGTCTTCAATGTTGTGTCTCACAATATAATCAGTTTTTAACTTTGTAATTTATTTTTTGTTTGTTATTGCAGGCAATGGTCTATGACTTTGGCTTAAATGATTCTTAGAAATTATCCGACCAACTCTTTCAATTTATAGATGAGAAAACTGAGTCAAAAAGAAACAGGTGATTTGCCTATATAATTATTAAAACAATCCTGTTAAAAGAGTAATTTCAATTGTAATAATTGAAATTGTAGCAATTGAAATTTCCTTCTAAGGTAAGTTTGAATCATGAGGTTACAATGTTTTTTATGATATGGAGATCTGTGAGGTAAAACAGGGTACCTTTTAGGTATTTAAAAAACATTAAAGTGTGTGATATGACACCAGTAAATGCAGAAACATCCTTAGATCAGAACATTTATTATATTATACTTTTATTAAACTTAGTGGCATAGCTGTATACTTGTTGAAATTTCAGAAGGGCTGTAGGCTGGTTGTGTGAGGGCGACTTAGAGCTGTCCTTTTTCTCCCAGGTTGAAGGACGATGGAGGCCAACACTAACGTGGTCATCGGCACCGTCTGCTGCAGCTTTGTCACTTTTCAGCTTCTTTTCCATTTCATAAGTTGCTGGTTTTCAGCAAGAGTCTCTCTGGGCTATAACAGTCTCAGCACCGAGAAGAAGATCGAATGGAACTCGAGGTAAATCAACGAAAATGTGATAAATTGACTGAAAATAGTCTCATGGGATGAAAAGAAGTCATTTAGGCTCCTAAAAATTTCGAGGTCAAAGGTTTTGTTTGGTTTTAGGAATAGAAGAAAGATGAGATCACATAAGAAAAGTCTTAAGGATTTTTACATCGGAAGATGTTAGGGAGGGACTGGGCATGGCTGGAGAGGTGACTCTGGTTAAGAGTGGTGGCTGCTCTTTCAGAAGATCTGGGTTCAGTTCCTAGCGCCCACATCAAGTGTACTGCCTCCTAACTCCAGTCCCAAGGGATCTGATGCCTTCATCTGGCCTCCATGGGTACTAGGCACACATGAGCACAACATCCACACACATGAAATAAGAGTGTTAGGGACCTGTGTGTGTGTGTGTGTGTGTGTGTGTGTGTGTGTGTGTGTGTGTGTGTATCACATACAAATATATACATATACAAATATATTCACACACACACACACATATATATATATATACATACATATATACATACATATACATACACACACACATACACTTTCCAGTTAGGTTTGAGAAAATCGAGTAGACTTTAGCTTGACTATTGGAAGTTCTGTTTTTCTTTCTGAAAAATTCACAACAACAAACATATTTACTTTGTGTAATGTGGATATTTGGCTTGCACACGTGTCTGTGCTCTGTGTGCTGGGCTGGCAGGACAGAAATGGGTGTGGGATCCCTTGAGTTACAGATAGCTGTGAGCCTGCAGGTGAATGCTGGGAGTCGGAACTTAATTAACCACTGCTCACCACTGAGCTACCTTTCCAGCTCATACATCATTATTTTTACAAACATTTGAAGACAGAATGGTGGGAAATACGAGTGGAAGAGAGGGACTTTTCTGAGTTCTTTTTTTTGTTTCCTTTTCAATGTGGTTAGAATCTGTAAAAGCTTTCGAATCTTGGGTAGCTGCAAGCTCCCCAAGACTGTGGAGGACTCGGGGAGACGGAGGCAGAGATGGAAATGAAATTGGAAACTCTTTCCCTCAGCCTCGTCTCTGTTCTGTGCCACAAGAAATTATAAGGCGTGAGACTGAGTTCTGCCTTGAAGTGGGAATCTGGCCTCGTATGAGATTCCTTTAACTGTTCTAGTGGGGTTTCCTCGTCTCTCTCTCTCTCTCTCTCTCTCTCTCTCTCTCTCTCTCTCTCCTGCTTCCTGCTTGAGCTTATATACTTGGAACTTAGAGAGAAAGAGGACAAAGGAAAGTTCGACTGTTTTTATGCCTTAAAACTCTGCTTCCAGCCTCGAAATGTGCTCCAAACAAAATTCAACTTTTTCCACTTAGTGTTTCTTTTTAGCTGCTACTATAGGATTTGCATATTTGCTTGAACAGCAGCTTGTTCAAGTATAGCCATCTCTCACTGTTGTTGTCACTGTTGTCCTGGGGACTGAGCTCAGGTCCTCCTGATGTAGATAGAGTCGGGGCTGACAATGAGACTTTTCTAACATATGATTCTAATCACCTGTCAGGACTTTAGGAGAGGTCATGTTTCCCTCTTGTAGGATTTTGAATAACTGTTGGAAGCCCTCTGTGTGGTGATCTAGTTGAAGTGTTTGAGTCTTTTAAGTCCAGCACTTGGCAGAGGTAGGCAGATCTGTGTGAGTTCCAGGCTAACCTGATCTACTATTCCAGGACAGTCAGGCCTACACAGAGAAACCCTGTCTGGAAAAAGACAAAAATAGGGCTGGAGAGATGGCTCAGTGGTTAAGAGTACCAACTGTTCTTCCAGAGGTCCTGACTTCAATTCCCAGCAACCACATGGTGGCTCACAACCATCTGTAATGGGACCTGCTGTTCTCTTTCTGGTGTGTCTGAACACAGCTAACTACAGTGTACTCATATAAATAAAATAAATAAGTCTCTTATAAAAAAAAGACAAATGTAAATACATGCAGTGTTTGACTTCATACCATGTCTATCCTGCTCTTCTTGACTTGCAAGTGTGCTTGACTTGAAAGTACCAAGCTTGTAGACTAGACCAGTTGGATTAATTGCACTTCCAAGTGCTGCCCTGATTTACAACAATTCCTTTGTCACTGGCCAAACTCATGATTCCCTATGTGAGTGTAAAATACAGTTTGGGATAACGTGGTTTATCTGCTTAAGAGATCTAGCTGATCAAGTACACTCAAGGATCAGTGACTGTTTCTAATATAAAATGTAATGTTGGTTGGTGAACTTCCTTTGCTGTTAGAAACTAGGGGTGGGGGGGGTGGCCATATCATAGACATTTATCTCCCATCAGTAGTTTCTAGTTTATTCCTGCATCTTTCATTTTAATGAAAAAAGGCTTCAATACTTATAAATTCTAAATGAAGATGTGAAACCTTTGAAGCTGGCTTAAGAAAACAGCCTCATTGTACGTGGATGATTGCAGTGTCTTGTGTGGTCAGGTTGCAGGCCATTTCATCATGGACTAGATAGGCCTAAATGATGGATTTCCATCCAAAACGTATTTTCTGCTACAAAAGAAAAGAACCTGGATCTTGTGAACTCTTTCACTTCAGTATTTACTAAAAAGAGTTGCTGGGGGTGGAGCTCTGTTTGTGTGTAGTTTGGGGTGTTTCTCTGGTATGAATAAAGCCCTGGGTTGAGTCTGTAGCAACCCATAAAGCCGAACCTGGTGGCTGTTCTGCACTTCAAGCCCTGGGAGGTGAAGCACCAGTCTGGGGTGTGGGGGAGGGTCTCCTAATGCCAGGTACTGATGCTTCAGATTCTTGAGCAGATCCTGTGAGCCCCACAAGTTCAAGCCCAGTTTGAGGAATGTAGCAATCCCCTATTTCGAAAAAAGTAATGAACACTAAACAACTAAATAAATCAGCAGATCATTGGTTCTCAACTTTTCTATTTGGAAGTGTTTACCTAATTATGATGAAGGGGTTCCGTGAGCATCTCTCTGCTATTGCTCCTCAGAGTCACAAGTGTGCCGATACACGTGACACTGGTAACCGAATCTCTTAGACAGTGCATCTTCAGGTCACAGACCATTCAGGTTGCTTGGGAAGTCAGAGATGGACCTGACGTGTACCTCAGTTGTGAAGCACTTGTATGGCAGTACTAGCAGTGAGGGGCATAAGAAGGAGCCATTTAAGGACAGTAGACGTGGAAACTCATCCTGCAGCCACACTGCTGCTGATGGAACTTGAAGGGTGCAGGGCTGTGGCCTTACTGTGTCAGAGAAATGACTCACCCAGGATTATAGAACTTGTTCATATGAAAGTAAGACTGTGGCCCTCTGGTTTCTAAATGACTTTATTACCATTGTCATTGTCATCATTACTTGATTTCTTGAGTCACATAACTCTGGCTGGTGTAGAACTTGCTAGGGAGAGCAGACTGGTCTTAACTCCTCTGCTTTCCGATGGCTGGGATTAAAGGTGTCCACCACCACGTGGCCCCTAATTACTTTTGGTGCTGGGGATGGAACCTAGAGCCTTCTGCATGCAAGGCAAGGGCTCTGCTGCCGAGCCGAGCCTCTCTCTGAACGACAGTATTAGTCAGTCCCAGATGTGCTGTACTCCTCCATTTCAACCTTTCCTGTTTAACATTCAGCACTTAGAGGTGCGACCCTTTCAGGATGGAGAATTCTGTAAAGGAACAAGTTGTTCATTACAAGGACTGAGACCTTCGTGTACTGAGACCTTTGTGTGTGCCTGCTTTCGTTTCAGGGTAGTGTCCACGTGCCACTCTATGCTGGTTGGGATTTTTGGTTTATACCTCTTCTTCTTCGATGAAGCTACTATAGCTGATCCACTCTGGTAAGCTGTTTCCTCCCCAGGCTCTTGAGTTGATGCAGGCTTTGCTACTAACTATTAGTAAAAGCCTCATTTACCTTCCTTTAAAACAAAGCGTATCGATTATCCCTGATGCATGCCTTATTAAAGTGCTTATATTCAGTCCTACTTCAGCCAGTTGCACTAAAGTGGTCTCAGATTTGGACACTCATGTTGAGGGCCAGTTCTCTTTCATACTGCAAGTGCTGACTCACGCAGGAGAATGTAAGCACAACAGTGTCTTCCTCGAGCTGGACAGTCACCGCGTAAGATTTGTCTTCAGAATGGCGTGTGACCCATTGCTTGCCAGCAGAGAATTGAAATGGCTCTTACAGATGGCCATGCTAAAGGAATAAACCCAACACTTGTAAATATTTGATGGTTTAGTATATGTAACAATCTAAGGTAACCACGAAGATGCATCTTTCTGAACACAGGTTACTGAGGAAGGCTCAGTTGGTGGGTAGCGAGTGAGACTGGGACGTGACTCTAGCTGTGTGGGAGTTGGGACAGTTTAACCAGGTGCTTTGACCAGCACTACGACAACAACTGACTACAAGGATACCATCCCTGCCATAAGTGTGAAACTATCCCGGCAAGATTTGCCAGCTGATACATTCTCATTTTTATTAGGAAGATGTTTTTGAAAGTGACGCAATTCTAGCCTATTTCATACCTTGACCAGAGTCTGTATTCTCCATCTAAACAAATCAGAGCTTTAATTTCTCCCACGGTTATTTTCTTAACATGATTGTAAACAGAACCAGTCCTTTGAGAAATGAGTTTTATTTAAAAAAAAAAAAAGATGTCTTTCCTTTGTCAAGTTTTGCCTTGATAACTTTAACCTAAAGTAAATTATAAATTTTGCATTTTTTTATTCTGTGATTTATTCCAGGTTTATAAATTTTCCTGGTTTGCATTTATAGCTCGAAATGTATGAAGAAAATGTGACTTTTCTTTTGCATTTTCTCTGCTATGACCAGTTTCATCTTGTGTTAATTTCAAAGCAATACAAGTTACGAACCACACAAAGGACAGTGAGAGATCCATCCCATCCTAGGCAAGCGAGGCACTTAGCAGGTTACATCCTGCCTAGGCTTGGACACCTGGGTTTAACCTATATAAAAGTGGAGTGAAAGATCAGACTCCTAAAGTTGTCTTCTGACCTTTACACACACAGTAGCATGTGTGCGTCTGCACTCACACATGTCATACATGTGTATGCACAGCATAATACACTAATAATAATAAAAATGAATAGAAAAATTGAAAAGAAATACATTGTACTGATATGGATTTGTGACCCCAGTCACAACACCGGGGTCAGATTGTCTGGTTCTGACTATATTCCTGGGTAATAAAACCCTCCAATCCTCAGTAGAGTAATATTGATAAGACAGTGTTGCCTCAGAATCAGAGGGAAGAGAGATGATTTCTTCATTTAATTGAGTCCCTTCTTCTAACTAATGAAGACATTTAAAAAGACCAGCATCTACAATTCCATTTCAGTCCTCATGTGAACAAATGGTATGAAGACATTAAGTCTTTTCGTAAAATTACAGTTTTGTACATTTTAAAAATCATGTGTGTTTATGTATGTGCATAAAAATTATGGTTGTTTGTGCAGTCAGAAGTACTGTCCTGGCTAGCACTGTGCTCAGATGGGTTACAGCAGAGTCCAGAATCGATAGTGAGCCTCCCCACGTTGGCCAGCGGGGCATCAGCTGGTTACATACTGCTTCCTGGTTTAAAGCAGAAACCCTGTGTTATCACCCACGGATGCGATGCCTCTGGGAGGAGTTATAAGCACTCCAGAAAACACACGGTATGCTCTCGGCCATCCTTAGGTGGTTAGTTTTTGACTGCAAACCCCAGTATGAACTGGGGTTTCTTAGATGGGTTCTTAGAAGCCTAGCTTAAGTGCCAAGAATCGATGATTAGTCCTTTGGAAGATCCTGGAAGCTGGCTTGGGCTTAGAGTAGACATCATGGGAAGTATGGGCAACAACCTTCTGATCAAGCATTTCATCCTGTGCACACACTGGTGCATCCTGTGATTTTAGCAGGGGAGTGAACTCAAGATAGCAGGAATTCAAGTTCAAGGTGGCCCTAGCAAGTTTGAGGCCAGCCTAGATCGAATGAAGCCTTGTCTCAATAAGCTGGATGAAAAAAGAAAACAGTCCATATGTTTAGGAGGATAACGTGGGGTTGTTTTGTTTTGTTTTACATATGTACAGGGGTGATCCATCACTTGTGAAAATAAATATTTCGACTGCTTCAGGCTACCTCATTTCTGGTACGTGGTAACATTGTTCATTGCTTATTACTTTCTAAACTACTCATGGGACAATGCACAGAATATATTGTTTGTTTTTGGCTTATTTGAAAAATAGCTTTAGGGTTGGGGATTTAGCTCAGTGGTAGAGCGCTTGCCTAGCAAGCTCAAGGCCCTGGGTTCGATCCTCAGCTCCGGAAAAAAAAAAAAAGAAAAAAGAAAAATAGCTTTAAAGGTCTGTGTAGGGAAAATAAAGTGGTGGATGATGGCAGAGCTTTCTAGATCTTAAGGAAGGACATATTTGCAGACTGAGAACCTCAAATAAATGAGGCCTTAACACCCCCCCCCCAAAAAAAAGCAAAACAGTGGTCTCTGTCCTTTCTAAAGAGCCTGTTGGTATAATTGCTATAAAGCCAATGACAGGGCAGCCTGCGCCATAGCCCTTGAAGTCTGTGCCAGTAGTCATGGGCTTTAATTGTTTGGATAAAGGTTTCACATCTATGGTGTCTAGACATGATCAATTACGAATTCCCCTCTGCTCTGTTCCCTTTCTTGCTGGATAGGGTCTTTGGGTCAGCATATTTTACAGTGAGGACAAGGGAAATAGAGAATATGCCATGTTAACTGCAGTTAGAAATGTTTTGGTTTTTCTTAATCTAATGATAAAGATAATCGGTTACAATTTGGACCCTTATGTAAGAAGCCTGTTTTATAATTCTAAACTTACTAAGTCAGTGAAAGAAAACACAAACAAATAGAGTATAGCACAACAGCCATGAGCCAGGCTGAATTGATAGAAAGTTTATGTCATGAAGGTGTGAATCGTGACAAAAACAATTATATTGAAATAAGTAACTCTTATTTAAGAGGAAGGGATAATAGGGAAAAATAGACTGGACTTGGTGACCAATGTAAAATCTGTCAACATCCTAGGGAAGGATTTGGTCATTTGAGCAGACACGGTGTCGTTGACAAGATGACACAATTCCTAGTGTGCCACGTAGGTTAACGATCTTGTCATTGCAGAATAGTAACCCTCAGGCAATCTTTTTTATGTTTCTTTAATTTTGTTTTTAAAACTGGTTGCCCGTAGCCTAGGCTGGCCTCAAACTGGCTATGTAGTCAAGGATAACCTTGAAAGTTTAGATGCCTTAACTTAAAATCTTATAAATGGTCACCAGGCAGCTGTCTGTGGTACTAGGGACCAAAACCAGGGCTCTGGGAATCTGTGCAAGCCCTCTACAGAGCTTCGGCCTCTGCAGCTCCAGAATCCTGTACCAAATGAATTTACTAAGATTCTCTCAGATGAGCAGTAACCCACCAACAAGTGCTTCTATCAACATGCTGCCGAGTAGTCAGAGCTGTGACCAAGTCTGCAGATAGGGAAATGGATGGATTTAGAGAAAGGTACTAGGTGATTCCAGGTAATTGATTACTTCCCCTTCTTTGTAGACTTTTGGATAGTAATAGTTCTTGGTGGTCTTGCTGGTTTTCATTAATGTTTGGCTACACACATTCTCTCCCTCTCTCGTGGGCGGTCAGGTACTGTATTCCTGAATCACAGCATTGAAAAAGGAAGCTAAGGAGTTACAGGTGAACCTTGGCTCCATAGCAGATTGGAAGCTAGTTTAAGCATGTGAGCTCTGTCTTAAATATTATAGAAGACACGATAATTATACCTTTTATTGATACCTTGCCTGTTTGCCTTGATGGAAGGCTAAAAATCAAAACCTTGCATTCAGTTATTTTTGATTGATCATCTCTTCATCTTGTTTAACGCTGGAAACAAGTTCTTTGTCAACACTTTTAGAATTGTCAAATTTAGCTGTTAGTATTGTCAGGTGTTGGCTTTCACTCCCCACCCCTGCCCCACATTCTGAGATGGGAAACTTGCCCTAGCTTGGCGTTCTGGAGCAGCGACAGTGTTGGGGATGAGGCTGGAAAACAGGAGTGAGGAGAGTGAGGAGAGTCAGAGATGTACAGAGAGCTGTGGTGTCAGAATGGACAGCCAAGAGTTAACAGACAGAGAGGGAAATACACTTATGAAACCAAGCAGCAGCTCTTTCTCCAAGGTAACATCTCATTTCTCTTTCTTGCAGATTTATTGATTATACTTTTTAATTGGAAAGTGATCGGAGACAAATTTTTTATAATTCACCATTGCGCAGGACTAATTGCATACTACTTTGTATTGGTGAGTACCAGATTCATGATAGCCTACCCAGCAGACACTGCTGGAGACCAGTTAGACCTCAAACTTAGAGACATCAGCCTGCCTCTGCTTCCTGAATGCTGGGATTAGCACCTGGCATTCTGTAAGTTTTAATTCACAGTGGCCACATTCAAATGCACGCAGGGATCACTCTCAAGTCAACTTACAATAACTAAAACAATGAACTCACATGTGTTTTTCTACTAATACCTATGCTAATTTGTTTAGTTTTGCTCATTTGAGATGGGGGTCTCACATAGCATAGGCTAGCTGAGGCAATCTTGAGCTAACACTCCCCACCCATTTCCCCCTCGTAACAATTGCACCAAACACATATTAAAAGGAAAAGCCATGCATTACATTACAATCTTGTTAAGCTGAGTTTTAAGGGTCCTGTGCATTTCCCCCAATGCTTTGGGGCTCTTACCTTTGTCTTTTAAGTAATGGTAATGATGATTCACAGTACAGCAATGAGGCTGAAGTTATAATTACAGTATTTTGGTTTTTGAGAATTTCATGTGTGGGTGTACTGTGTGTTGACATCGTCTCCCCCCTCCCTCAGTGCCCCAATCCATACTTCCTCAGCTCTTGACTTCCGCTGCCTTCACCTCTCAGGTGGAAACAGGACAAACATGGGCCACCACTCCTAATTCATTCAGTGTGTCTTTATGTATTCATCAACCAAGCCAGGCAAATGACACTAATTACTTCAGTTTCCACTTAAAAAACCCTAGGACCTCACCTCACAGATGTAAATACTTGTCTTTCCAGATACATTTGTGATTTAACAGCCTTGGATGTGTATAGATTTCTGTGTGCTGTGGTCCCTTACATGGATCTGTAAGCTTAGATAAACTGCTGTTCTGTTTTGTCCTCTGGAATCACAAGCTTGGTAAACGGCTGGCTGTGCATAGATTGGCAAGTTGAATTCTTAATTATATGAGACGAATACTAGCTTCCCTTTGGACGTTCATGCCTGCTTTTAAAAAATCAAGTGCATGCTGATTTAAAGGAGAAATTAATGGTTGTCTTACTTAGTGAGTTGATGAATAAGACCCACTGCCATCTTGTTGTTTTAATGTATTCCTCTCATGTTTTAATATGAACTAAATTCACCTGAAGTTAGTCTGTTTATAGCAAAGCAAAATCCTGGAACTTGCCATCAAGACCAGGCTGATCCTGCCTGCCTGTGCCTCCCAAGGGCTGGCATTGAATAGCAACTCGAGTTTTAGGGCAGAAATCTCAGCTCCTATGGCCTCATCAGGCATTTAATGACACCCAAGGAAAAGATGGTGAAAAGCAGAGAAAGGAGATTTCATCAGTCTGGAGATGATTGATGTCCGGAGTTCATCTTCAGATGACTGACATGAGCCCCAGTTTTAACTAGAGGCAGACTTGGCCCAGGACATGAGGTCGGCACAGGCCATCCTGCTCAGGGCGTGGTCCCTTAGATCACTGTCTCAGATCTGGTCCTTCGAGCTGGTCCAATGAGAAGTTATCCCTGTCATTGCTGAGGGGACTAACCTGCTTCCTCAAAGATTCTCCGGCTCAGGGTAGCCTTGCTTTTGTCATTTCAAAGCACTTGATCTGGTCCTTCGAGCTGGTCCAATGAGAAGTTATCCCTGTCATTGCTGAGGGGACTAACCTGCTTCCTCAAAGATTCTCCGGCTCAGGGTAGCCTTGCTTTTGTCATTTCAAAGCACTTGACTTCATGTCTGCAACGGTTTAAAGCTCTTTTTCTTAAGTGATTTTGTTATAGGAATTAAATAAAGTAGGAGTAGAGGCAAGTTTTAAATACAGACTCTAGTGAAGAAAGTTTGAATAGCAGGATATGGATTTAAGATATTACAGGTTATACTTATGATTTTTAAACACACATGCATGTATACATATGAGTGTTTTACTTGTATGCATGTATACATACCATTTGCGTGCCTGGTGTTTGGGGTGAGCCCTGGAACAAGAGTTGCAGGCACTTGTGAACTACCGTGAGGGTGCTGGGAATTGAACCCAAATCCTCTGCAAGAACAACAAGTGTTCTTAACCATTGAGCCATCTCTCCAGCCTCCTACACCTAGGTTTGCAATGCCTTTGTATGTGTGTCTGAGCCTGCTGTGTGTTTGTGTGTATATGTGTGTACATGCATGCGTGTTTATGCCTGTGGCGGTCAGAGGTGTTAGTTAGGCTCCACCAGACCTGGCTTTTGTATATATGTTGCTAGGTATTGATTTTAGCTCCTCCTGCTTCGATGGAAACATTTTACTGAGTTTCCTCCCTAGCTTTTGGATTAATGTTTTGAGCACTTTTTCTATTACTTACTGCATTCACTAGATTAAAGTTTTTTTCCTACAAGAGTAGATTAAATCTTGGGAACATATTTAATCTGTACAGAGAGGTAAGCAATGGCCTTTTAAAGTGCCATTCAGGTTTCAGCCCTGAGAAAGGATGCTGGTCAGCAAGGGGAGAGTGACATTATCTCTTACTGTGGGGACATGGAATGATTTACGATTAATGCATTAAAAATACTTATTTTATGTGTGCGGGTGCTTTGTGCCACGTATGTGCTTAGAGGCCAGAGAGAGCACTAGGTTCCCCAGAACTAGAGTTACATGGTTGATCCACCACATGGGTCTGGGAATTGAATCTGGGTCTTCTGGAAGAGCAGCAGTGCTGTAAAGCTTTGAGCCAATCCTCCAGCCCCTTAATGCCTTGTTTAAAGGACCTTCCCCTTCCTGTCCTGATTTTTTTTCTTCCTTCCTTCCTTCCCTTCCTTTCTTTCCTTTTTTTTTTGACTCCGTGTGGTTAGTGTCCTGTTTACTTAGGATTCCCTGCCTGGCTCGTACCTGTGTCTGATTAGTTACTTGTAAACATGAAGGTCATTGCGGGCACACCGTTCTCAGCTCTGCATCAATGTAGTGTTTTATTATCTATTTATTACACTGGTCTGCTACAGTTTAGGACAAAACTTTGGTTTCTAATGGGTCTTCATGAATTCATTTAGAAGTATTGATTGGAATGTGGTATCTTAGGGGTCAGAAGTTCTGTGTGGTTTCCTTTGTTTAATGATTCACGCCAGTTCCTGCCTTTTAAAAACACTTTAAGGCAATTGTGTATGAAGGTCCTATTGAAAGTGAGAGACTGTTGTGCCACACGCCCTGGACTGGCACTTTGTGATAGGCTCTGAGGATTAGGAAGATATTGGCTCTGTATTTAGCCTTAGTAAAAGTATCCAGGGGCTGGAGAGCTCGTGGCCAGTAAGCATTGGCACCTGAGCGTGAACAACCTTTGTGTAAAAGACGTGGACTTGGCAGCTACAATGCCCTTGGGAGGGCGGGAGGGCGGTGTTCTAGTCAGCTAGTGAGGTATGTTCCAGACCAGTGAAAGACATATGGGGGACTCAAAAAAATAAGGGGGGGACCATGACTGAAGACCTCTAGCTGCCACATGGGTGGACACAGACACCTGCACACACATGCATGCATCATAAATCTTATCTGCATAGCAGTGCCATAAAATAAATACCACTCCCTAGCCTTTTATGGTTAATGGAGTTAGGAAATTCTTAGCTTAAAAACATTTGTTTTGGAGACCGAGTTTCCCTGTGTAACCCTGACTCTCCTGGAATGTGCTGTGTACGCCAGGCTGGCCTTGAGCTCTCAGAGATCCACCTGCCTCTACCTACTAAGTGCTGGGATTAAAGACTGTGTGACACATGCCCAGCTAAAATGATTTTCATAGTGTATTTAACTGTATTCAACACATAAATACTGTGTCCTCCCGTTTCTCTCCATTGGGATAGCCTAGGGGAAAAGTTTAGGAACTGAGTAGGTGGCTCAGTGGTCAGAAACCTTGCTATGTGAATCTGAGGACTGAGCTTGGATTCCCAGAACCACATGAATGCCTGGGGTCTGCAGCAGCCCTCCTGTTAATTCCATCCAGCCTTAGAAGGTCCCCAGAGAAAGACTAGGTGTACACCACCCACTCTTGGGTCCTCTTGAGAACCCCCCTCATGTAGTAAGGTAAAGGGAAAGCAATGGAGAGTGATTTCCACATCAATTTTGGGTCCCCCATGCACAATTACTGTGTATCTGCAGAAAATTGGCATGTGTTTGTTTCCATGGCGTCTTTGAGTTTTACTGCTATGAACAGACACCGTGACCAAGGCAACTCTTAATTGGGGCTGGTGGATAGGTTCAGAGGTTCAGTCCATTATTATCAAGGTGGGAACATGGCAGCATCCAGGCAGGCATGGTGCAGGAGGAGCTGAGAGTTCTACATCTTCATCTGAAGGCTGCTAGCAGAATACTGGCATCCAGGCAGCTATGGTGAGGCTCTTAAAGCCAATGCCCACAGTGACAAACTCGAACAAGGCTACACCTACTCCTACAGGCCACACATTCTAATGGTGCCACTCCCTGGGCCAAGCTCTTAATGGTTTAGTTTTGGATTGCTCCTCAGCAGCTGGAGATAGCGGCCACGTGGCGAGTGGAGCTCTCCCAACAGCCCCTACTTGCAGCATCTTCTCTCCATCTACCCTCTCCACTCTCCCTCATCTTCTCAGCACTTCCACAGCTCTTGATCTCCACAGTCTTTGCTTTCAGGCCTGCTTCTTTCCCTCCCCTCCTCTCCCCTCCTTTCCTCTCCTTTCTTCTCCTCTCCTCTCCTTTCCTTTCAGCTGTTTGTCCATCCTGGAACTCACCACATAGACCAGGCTGGTCTTACACTCAGATCTGCCTCAAGCCACTCTTTACCTTTTCTTTCCTATAGAAGCTGCTGGGTGAGCCTGGAGCTGTCAGTCTTGGTAGCCACTCACTGTTCATGCAGCGAGCTTAGTCTGCCCTCCCTGACCACAAGTGGACAGTTATACCATTTTGGATAATGCTGGTACTCTGCCTCACAGAGGCTGTGCACAGGGGAAAAGCAGGAGTGCCACCTGTGGAGGAAGAAAATGCTGCTTAAACATCCAGGAATAGAGGCACACTGCTGCCATGGGTGTAGGAGGTACCTCCCTACCAGGGTCATCTAGTCCAGGAAGACTAGCATATCTGTGGCTAAGGTTCTCTAAAGCACTGCCGGCAGGATCATTTAAGAACCACCTGAAGCTGACTTTGACAAAATGGAACTTCCTTTGTGGTGGCAGTTTGGGCGGTTCCCTAACTCCAGCTTCTTCTAGTCTCGGGAAAGCATTGGTGGCTGGTGAGAGTCTTCTGCATTCATAAGGGTTGTTAAGCTATCGCTTGTCCAGATAGCCACTTTGGGAACCACTGAAAACGTGGTTAGTTGATTGACAAGCTTCTGTTGCCCCTTGTATTGGTGGATGGAAATTTTCATCGTCACCTTCCCATTCAAGCAAGCTTATCATATGACTCATCTCATGAGATGCCTAGAATTCTTAAGTCCGTAGAGAGGAAATAGATTCCAAGTTGCCAAGAACTGGGCAGAAGGGATGAGGAGGGCTCGTTGTTTCATGGGACATTTCAAAACGTTCTGGGAATGTAGTGCTGTGGTTGTGTGTATTGTCGCTGACTCTACACTTCTAAAACTGCCGTGTCGTCTGTATTATATCACAATAAATTAAGAAAAGAAAGCTTACTTAGGAAAAATTAGGAAGAAGAACTATTGTGCTGAACATATATTTTTAAAGTAAAGCTACATGCCAGGATGACAAACCTAAATGAATAGAGCTTGCATTCACATTTAGACTTAATAACCCGTGAAAGAGAGAGATGCCCCAGTGGTAGTTGACCACATTCCATCAATAGTATATCATGTCTGAAAATGGAGGCTGTTTTCAAATTTGGACTCTGCCAGGAAAGGCACTGTGTCTCATTAGAAAGTACTCTTACTGGCCCAGTCAGAGCACACCCAACATAGCCCCTATCTAGAGTCCCCAATCTTGAATATTCAGAAGGAGATACTCAGGAGAGCAGCCAGTTGACTGGAGAGGCAGGATTAGATTAGGTCTCAGTTGTATTAATTGAAGACCCCAGATGTGAGAGCCTGGACAGCAGAGTGGTTACTGGACACCTAGCTTTGAAATGTCCCTCAAATGTCAAGGGGACTGTGAAGTAGTAGAGAGAGGAGACTTAACTGTGGGTTGATGCAAACATTGCAGCCATAAGTGATGTGAACGTTCATGTTAGAGTGTTTTGAACTGAGAGGGGTGTGTGTGTGTGTGTGTGTGTGTGTGTGTGTGTGTCTGTGTGTGTGTGTGTAGGGCAGTGTTGTCAAGATGAGGATGTGTATCTTAATGTGGTTTCTACTGGGGAACTAATTCAGAAAACAGCCAGGCATGGTAGTGCATGCCTCTAATTCCAGCATCTAAGTGGTTGGGGCAGGAAAGTAGCAAGTTTGAGCCAGCCTATGCTACAGTATAGCAAGACCCTTTCTCAATGATTAAGTAAATAAATAAGCAGAAATAAGTCAATGACACTGTAGTAATTTAGGGAATGAAAAGATCTTGGGCCAGTTTCTTTTTCCTCCATAGTATTGGCTGTAATTGGTATGTTATTACAGTCTATATAGTGCACATACATACTTTGCTGAATTTTCTGGGAGCTTTTAAGATATGTAGTACTAAATCTGTCCTTTAAAATTCCTCGTCCAGCTGGGTGTGGGGTCCATGTTCTTTAATCTCAGCATAGCACACAGGAGGCAGAGGCAGGCACTTCTGTGAGTTCTGGACCAGCTCCAGCTACACTATGAGATCCTGTCTCAGCAAAACTTCATGGGATATAAAGTGAATAAATAAATTTAAAAAATCTTTGACATTCAGAGAAAAAAATAGAGAAGGTTTCATAGGTCAGAAAACATTATGGAGACATCACCCCTTCTCAGGAGATGGTCAGGAGTTGGGCTGGAAGGAAATGGGGTTCATGGAAGCATGGTGAGCTTGGCAGAAAGAGAGGTTTGTGAGGACACCCTCGTGGGCACACGTTTGGATGGAGCCTCTGAGTGAAGGGTGACTAAAATGCCTCGCTTTTACAGTTCACAGAATGGCTGTGGGATCTGTAGTCAGGGAACTTATGGAGCTGACATGCGTCATGTTCAGCGAGGAAGAAACCAGAAGGCTGGCACTCTGGTACTCATTTTAATCCCAGCACTTTGCCTCTCGAGTTTGAGGCCAGCCTGGTCTGTAGAGTGAGTTCCAGGACAGCCAGGGCTACACAGAGAACAGGTGGGGAAGGAAGGGGGAGGGAAATAAAAGGAGTTGGGAGGAGAGAGAGAGAGAGCGAGCAGAGTGGGGAGGATATTCTTAGCAGGTTTCGGGTGCTGTAGGCTCTCTACTGAGTGGTTCTGCCTCCATGCACCTGTCAGGCATTTTCTGAAAGGGGAATTCCCAAAGTGATGTTTCAGGAGTCCTGGGGAGGAAGCAGGGCTTCTCCTGACCCAGCTCTGGAACACAGGACAGAGATAGCACAGTCCTTCATCAGTCAGTCACCTGAGTGGCCAGTGGCAACCGAGCCTCAGAGAGGAGGAAGGCAACGTCAACACTTGCTGGTAGGAGCCTTCGTATGTAGAGAGAAGAAATTCACGGTGTCCATTTTCAGAGATTGTTCCTATCGTGGTTGGCCAGTTTTAGATATCATAAAATAGAAAGGGTTTTCACTTGATGCTTCTAGCTGGCTTTTCTTCAGAGGCGAATGAGCTCTTGGTCTCAGAAGCGATGCTCCTATTTAAGGCAAAAATCAGCTCGGGGGAAAATGGGTCAACTACTGCATGAGTCTTTGTGGATATAACAGTCAGTAAGGTACAGGACTGACGTCCTTGGCAGGTGCTGGGCCTGTAGGAAGCAAACAGAGATGTGTGGAGAAAATGACCTGTTAGTTAAGGGACTTGACTACTTTCCTAGTGTAGGAGATCCCCCTGGAGAATATTGTCTGGTATGCGGGGGGGGGGGGGGTGTTTGTAAGTGATCGTTAACCACAGCAGAGAGAGTTAGCTTCTTGATGTAAAGGTCTTGGACATTGCTCAGTTTGCTGTGTGCTGGAATCCCCTGCAGCCTGTGAGAACTAGGCTGCTGATCCCTGGCTCCAGGGATGTTTGCAATGAGGCTCAAGAATGATGTATGTGTAGGCTCGAGGAGATGGCTCAGTGCAAAGTGCCTGCTGGGTAAACGCTAGGACCTGAGTTTGGATGCCCAGCACCCATGCCAAAGCCTGGCCTAGCGGGGTCCATCCGTTCTTCCAGTGCTGGAGGGAAGGAGCGGGGAGTCAGATCTCAGAGGCAAACCCAGGTTCAGTGAGAGAAGCTGTCTGAAGAAGGAAGGTGGAAGGAACAGCAATGGAAGCTGGTGACATCTGCCTCTGGCGTGGGCAAGTGCACACGAGACCCACGTGCACAGAACACTGACATCAGAGAAAAGAAGCAGCCTGTGTGATGGCTCAGCCAGCAGAGGCGCTTGCCATGCGAGCCTGGGACCTGGATTCCATCTGCAGGTGCCACATGAAGGTAGAGGAGATTTTACAGAGCTGCTCTCCATATGGCTGCCATGTGCACCCTCACATGATCTCACACACACAAATAATACTTTTTAGAAAAAGGATTGGTGCAATCCTGAAGTGTATTGATTGTTGAGGACCTGGAGAACCATGGGAAAAAGGACACAGGCTCCATTAATCTCGATCATATTCTTATTCTCTTTCTCCTCTCCTCTCCTCTCCTCTCCTCTCCTCTCCTCTCCCCTCTCTCTCTCTCATGCTTTAATTACTTCTTTATTCGCCTCAACCCCAGAGACACTGATTATATATATATATAATATATATAATATATATACATACATACATATATATATGTATGTATAACCACAGAACCTAAATGTCCTCCAGTGACCTAGCCCAATGTTCCATTGACTCCCAGGTGAGAATTCAGACAAATGTCCACAGAGGTTACAGCATACATACGGTTCTGTTATATCTCCTATGTGACCCCTTCATAAGGAAGACATTTTATCTCAGGTTTTCATTTTAGTGTATCCTAGAAGAAATCTTGTGTTAACTTGCCTCCACGTTCTTCTTGGGTAAGGACTACACTTTTGTGCCTCTGCTGTTGCTGTCCACAGCTTTTCTCCGTAGGCCTCGTACAATCTTGGGAACAGGGTGTGTGTGTTGAAGGGCTGACAGTAGCTCTTAGTCTTGCCTGTCCTATGCTGTGCATTTTTATTTCTGTACTATGATTTATTCCTGATATGGAGTAGTAATGCAGCATCACCTTATTAAAATATATTTGAAGCCTTTTCAAAAAAAAAAAAGGGGGGGGCTATGTATTTCTAGCACATTCCCAGACCCTTTACTCAGGCACTCTGAATAAGAAAGTGAAGATTTGGGGCTGGAGAGATGACTCAGCAGTTAAGAGCACTGACTGCTCTTTCAGAGGTCCTGAGTTCAATTCCCAGCAACCACATGGTGGCTCTGTAATGGGATCTGATGCCCTCTTCTGGTGTGTCTGAAGACAGCTACAGTGTACTTGTATATGATAAATGAATAAATCTTTAAAAAAAAAAAAAGAAAGTGAAGATTTTCTTGGGGAGGAGAGAATTTAGAAGGCCTCACGTTTTCTTACAATGTGGACGATGTGCACTTTGGGTGAATATAGTTAGAGAAAGACACTTTTAAGGTGCTATTTTTTACCAATAACGTGAGGTTTAAAGGATATCGTAAATGACATTGTCTCTGGCAGTGATTTGATGCCTTGGCTAAAGGCCACATTTTAACCTGTGAACTATGAATGGAGTTAGAAGAAGTGATCAGTGACTGTTTTCAACCTAGTCTGCTTCCTGAAAATGGGCTTGCCATTAACTGTAGAGGAAAAACTTAAAACTTTAAGACTAAGGCTCTTGCTACCTTATTACTTCACTATGTCTTATGACTTTAGTATGTCTTTTAGAATTATTATTTTTTTAAGAATTCGGGACAGCTGGACAGAGGGCTCAGCAGTCACTGGCTGCCCTTCCAGAGGACCTGGCTCAATTCCCAATATCACATGGCAGCTCATATGCTTGTAACTCAGGACCCAGGGGTATCCGACACCCTCTTCTGGCCTCCCTGGCACCAGGCACACACGGCACACATACAAACACATAGGCAACAAAATATAGATACAAAATAAGCAAATCAGTGAATAAATAAGTAAAAATTACTATAAAGATTTGGCAGTAGCACTTATCTTTTGAAGGCCACAGGAAGTCATTGGGCAGGAAAGTTGACGTACTTTGGAACACCTTAGCTCTATCACACTGGGCATAATGATGTCACATGCTGAACTTTTAAAACACCTAGTCCCAAGAAGAAGACCGCTGTTCATCAAAACCAGATTGGAAGAAGAGCTGCCTTTAGCGGAGGGGAGGGAACGATGTCCTCAGTGAGGAGACACTTGTCATGGGTGTTAACGTGGGAGTCCACTACTGTGAGGAGTGGCTGAGCAGACCAGGTGGCCCATACCTGCAGTCCCAGCATTCCCAGGTGAGCCAGGGGGATCATAGATTCAAGGCTTGCCTCTCATGTGTAATGAGAGTCTGAAGACTTCGCTATGGTGTACAGCAAAACTCTGTCTCAAAAGAAAGTGAGAAGGGAGGTGAGGACGGATAGACAGACAGACAGGCACAGCCAAAAATAGAGAGATTGCTGGAACAAAATAAAAGATTTTGCACTTGGTTCAAGTAAGAATCCCATTAAAAATAACTTTTCCCTTTGCATGACTTCTCTTGCATTAATTTACTACAGGGTTTGTAGAAAAAAGGCAGTGAACTTTGGTTTTCTTATTTTATTTGAATTATGTACAATTAAGCAATTATTCTTCTAATCTTTTTTTTTTAAATTTATTGTTCTGAGACTCGTTATGTAGCTTACATTGGCTGGAATCTAAATCGGTGCTGGGATAGCAGGTGTGCCAGCATGCCGAGATTTCACCCCTCTAAGTCAAATGCGACAGCCAGTTCACTTTTTAAAAGGCTTTATTGTCTTTATATGTATGTGTCTGTATGTGTAGTTGTGGATATGGAGCATCACGGGTGTGGGTGCGGGAGCCAGAGCCAGGTCCTCTGCAAGAGCGGCAAGCGCTTTTGTCTGCTGAGCCATCTCAACCCCCAACCAATTCTTCTGGACAAGCTCATCTGTACTTTTAACAAGTCACCGCAATTCTTATTAAGAATGCACATAAAATATGCATGAACTTGCAACGTGAGTGGCAGTTGTTTCCTGTATTTTAAAGTGCTTCATGTGCACAAATTGGACAGGTCAGGCTGTTCTGATTTCCATCCTTGTCTCCTAGCTGCAAACGTGACCTCTGTTACATATTAAGTTAAAATTAATTTATAATAAAACAAAAATGAGTGTGACCTACCCATGGGAGACATAGAATGTCCTCCATCCCAGGAAACCCTTCCCATGATGTGGAAATGTCCATGGCAACTCAGATTTACAGTTTGTGGTGTTGATCACCCATCAGTGGGACATTCGGGTACAACTGAAGTGGCTGGGACTGTGGGCAGCCACAGCCCCTCTCGAACTTCAGATTTTGGACTGACAGTTGGGGTTTGCATCGAGATAGCACTGGCTTAATCTATAAGTTGAATTTTCTAGAGCGACTATATGTTCTAAGAGTTTACATAATAAAAATGAGATGACCTATGATACCAGAATGCCCAGATATCACTGATGTAAGGTCGCCATTCTTATATATGGAAACATATATGTATATAGGTATATATATACACACACATACACACATGCATGTATTTTTTTTTTAATATTTATTTATTTATTTTATGTACAGCATTCTGCCTGCATATGTGACTGCAGGCCAGAAGAGGGCACCAGATCTCATTACAGAGGGTTGTGAGCCACCATGTGGTTGCTGGGATTTGAACTTAGGACCTCTGGAAGAGCAGTCAGTGCTCTTAACCACTGAGCCATCTCTCCAGCCCCATGCATGTATATTTGTATGTATATATATGTACGTCTAGGTACATGTATGTATTTATATATAAATATATATACATACATATCACATGACCTGTAACTGAATTACAGAGAAATGCAGTAAAAAGAAATGTAGTAAAAAATGCAGAAAAGAACTGGGGACTCCACATTGGCACAAGTTGAATTAAGTTTCCTCCAGCATGTTGAATGTCCTCGTGTCCAGTACCTCTGAAGGTGTACAGGAAATAGGTATACTTGCATACATAATTAGCTAAGAGGAATTCATACTGCAGTAGGAGGGGCCTTTTATTTAATACACCATTACTATGTCCATTTAGAAGAGAGTAATTTGGGACCAGGAATTCTATATGAAGAGAGGAGTTAGGCCACCAAAGTGGAGGAACCATCAGAGGCTGGTAGCAAGGGCGGAGCAGAGAATTCCTTGACCTTCATAGACTATACCTGTTCTCACCTTCCCCTGCACTTGTGCCTTGTGCCTTCCAGAGCTGTGACATATCCTCTTGAGATCCTTCATATCCACCCAGCACTCAGTTCTGTTACAGCCCTCCCAAATCAACCCAGTTTTTAGGAAAGGAGACTAATAGGCACAGAAGGTCATGGGATTCCACACGTCTGGGATGAAATGGGCAGCTACATCTGAACAAGCTGTACCTGCTTCATCTTCCAGAAAGACGTGATGCTCAGTTGAAAGCAGCAGGACCTGAGTTAGCTTGATCATCGCTACATGAGATCGAATAAGCTTGCATTTCCTAATTCCAGGGCCGTAACTCAGATTTCTTCTTGACAGAGTGGTTAGGGGGAGGAGGATCCTGGGGCTGAAAAGATTTTTTGACCCCTTATAACATAGACCTGATTCTGTCTGTGGGAGCAGTGATCAGACAACAGGAGTCATGGCAACAACCTGCTTTGAGTGCTTTTGAAAAACAGAATTTCTAACTGAACTTTGCATTTTTGTAAAGATTTTAGACATGGAAAGCAAACTAAGAGTTGAAGGCACATTGTTAACATGCAAATGAGGTGTGGCTCATCTGCATATTTGGCAGGTAGCACACGCACACATTTTGTCACACAAATGTGACACCAATTGTCAGTATGTAAATGTCTTGCCAAAGGTGGGGAAAGGCATTACCTGCTAAGTTCCTTGTACACCCTGTTGCAGCTTCTGATACTGAGGATTTTATAAAGTATTTGATCATGTTTAAATTTCATCAAAACCTGCAGAACCTTTTAATTAAAAAATTAACTTTGTGTGAGAATAAGAGTATCCAAAGACAAATGCCTACACGACAGCCATGCTTCTTGCTAGCCACAAAGATGCTGAAAAGCCAGCTGCTACATACAAACTCATAAAATGAAATGAAACAGTAGAGTAAGGCAAATATTTGTGGACAGTTTCTCTGAGTGCATTGACTTTGGAGGAGAGAACCATCAGTGTTTGAGTTGTTTGATGTTATATGTTGATTGCAAGAAAAATCATACAATAGTTACTCAACTTTTGAAATCAAGGTAGCTTCAAAGCTTAAATACAAAGTAGGGGATGGGAATGTACCTGGGTCCAGTGCTTGTCTAGCAAGCATAAAAGTCTAGGTTGCAGCTCAGTGGTCCAGTGCTTGTCTAGCATGCAGAAAGCTCTGAGCGTTATAGCAGCACTTAGTATCTGATGTAGAAGCAGGAGGTGGAGCTGAGAAGATCAGGGGTTCAAAGTCATCTCTGATTACCTAGGGAGTCCAAAGTCAGCATGATCTCTGTCAGATACTGTCTCAAATCAACAAAATCTACCAGAAAACATCAAACAAGACTCTGTCATAACTTTTCAGGGAGTCCAGAGGTCTTTAGAGTATGAAGACACAAGATCTATTTCAGCATGGGTGGTATAAAGAATGATCTCCTACCAGCAAAGGACCTATACTAACAGCAGCTGGTCTCTTAAAACTAAGATTTTAGCTACACCGTGGCTGGATGTTTCTCGGGAACCAGAAATTTAATTTCTGTAATTCTAAAAGGCTTGCTGTTGCAGTCAAAACACATTTTTATATCCTAGCATCTTTATTGGGAGAACATGTAACCTGGGCTTGTCACAGTGGAAGGACAGTGGACAGTGGACACGGCTGGCTGAGGAGCTGAAACACAAGCCAAAGCTCACGCTTCATTGGAGCATTTTACAGGGTTTGCCCCTCCCCCTTAGGCTGCAGGCTGTCATGGGTAAGGAAGAACTGTTACTGAAAAAGGGAACAGAAAAGAAAAATACCCTGCTGTATAATGAGACAGAAGAAAAAAATTTAAACTTATTCTAGATAATGCTGTTAGTGGTCTTGTTGTGTTTATATTATTCTTAGAATGTGCTGCATAGCTTTAACATAGAGTATACCCTGTTAAACAGAAGTGTTCAACAGGGGTAAGGCTTAAGAACGGTGGTAGGACTGTAAGTGAAAAACAGCAAAGGAACAAAAGAGAAGCCTTTGAGGTACTAATAATTGGCACTGTTATTTTTCACATGTTTCCTGTGTGAATCGTGTAAACACACATCCTGACATCTCACGCTTGCTTTTTAGGTCCCAGTGTTCTGGGTCACCGTGACAAGTTGGCCCATCTTTCACACACGGGGCTCATTTGCCCACCAGCTTGGTCTTTGGCTAGTCCTCCTCCTTTCCTACTCAGACATTCCAATGTCACCAAAGACAACGAACTTGAAAATAGGAAACAGTAGATCCAGTAAAGCAATTCTGTGACCAAGCGCTGAATTTTAAGTCCCCCAAGTAATTGCGTAGATAAGTAGTAAAAAAAAGTTTTCGGATAAAAATCCAATTTTTAATGCTTCATTTTTTTAACTTAGCATGGCATGCCTGGCCAGAAAATAGTTTGCCAAGTTCTGTGTACATCTATTGGATTAGGGGTGGGCAGACTTTTATCTGAGATGTATCATAACTTGGTGACTCCATTTTATACGCCCCCACCGTGTGTGTGTGTGTGTGTGTGTGTGTGTGTGTGTGTGTGTGTGGATGTGGGTGTGTGTGGGTGTGTAGGCACATGTGTGGAAGTCAGAGAACAAATTACCCCCTACCATGTGTGATCCAGGTATCAAACAGCCATCTCACCAGTCTATCTCTTGGCAATTTTAAAAAGTACATTAAATAAAATTCTAAGAATTTTTTTTAATGTTTGTTGTATGCTGTATTTTCTATCGTAATGAATTGGTAGAATATGCTAAATATTATGTTTCAACTTTGAAAGAGTCCCACCCCCCCGTGTGTGTGTGTGTGTGTGTGTGTGTGTGTGTGTGTGTGTGTGTGTGTGTTAGCTCTAGAACCTTCTGATTGATAAATATGTATTTCTAGATCAAATACGATGGCCAGATTTGGCGTGTAATTGTGTTTAGCAAGTATATCCTTGCCCACAGATGCTCTGGGATGATTCCACCTTTGAGATGTTTAAGCTTCATACTGGACATTAACAGGATCTTTATAGATGTTGACTGTAAGACTCTTTAGCTTTAGGAACTCTCACTTGTATGTATTGTTCTTCCTGCTGTGGTTTGAGGAGTCCGTGATGGTTTGTGAAGTGTGTTAGTTCAGAGTGAGCTAGTGGCTGGCCTTCTGTTTTCCTAGGAGAACATGCAGTGCTAAGTGACTCAGTGTGTGGCAGCCTACTGCTCACCTGTAGAGTTCTGAGCACATCTCTTAAGTCCGAAGGAGGGAATCAGGAGGCTGGAGAGATGGTTCGTAGTTAAGAGCACTTGCTGCCCTTCCAGAGGCTCTGGGCTCAGTTCCCAGCACCCATGTGATGGCCCATGCCTGTCTGTCTGCAACTCCAGATCTCAGGGATCTGACACTTGCTCAGGTCTCCCAGGGCAGCAGGCATGCTTATGGTGCCCATACAAACAGTTAAGCTTACATTGCTACACCAAAAAACAAAGGTGTTAAAAAAAAAAAAGAGGAAAGTCGGTTTAATGATAAAAGGCCGAAGCCTGGTCTGTTTTTATAGCAATGGATTATACACAGGAATGACTATGTCTAGGACATTTCGTAATATTATGTTTTGGTAAGTCCCTGACACTGTTTCTGTCTTTCATCCAGAAAATTGGAGTGCTTGCATACATTGCCAATTTCCGCCTGCTTGCTGAGCTTTCCAGCCCCTTTGTAAACCAGAGGTAGGTTCCAGATCTCACGGTTTTAACTGTGTGTGGTTAATGTTGATTTATGGAAACCCAGAGGTAGGTTACAGATGTTACAGTTTTTACCGTGCGCAGTTAATGTCGATTTGTGGAAACCTTTTGCTGAACCTTTGATAGAAAATCTGGAATGAGTGATTGTTCACATTGCACAAATGAGGAAAGTGTACAAGTGAGGTCTGAAAGGGTTTTTGGGGCTCACATTTTCATTGGTCTCTCTCTCTCTTTGTAACCATATCCTCAGAGTTCCTTGACTCTTACACAGCAAAACCTTCCATATTTGTGTACATGATTTTTGTAGTTTTACTTTCCATTTCAGTGTTCAAACCATTTCACCTCTTGCCTGTCCACATCTCTCTTTACCAAAGACTCTCTGTGAGAACAGAGAGCTGCAGCTCTGACAGTTGGTGGGCCAGACTCTCAGGTAGTCTCCTCATTCTTTGTGGGATCTGGCCGAGAGTCACACTGGATATGCTGGCTCTCCAGTCTAGTAGAATCTCCCTGCCTCATAATGGTTTCTTGACTTCCCTTGGTTTTCCTCACCTAGATTCTTTGAGAACTGGCCAGTTTCTCATACAGTATCCCCAGTTTGGGCTCATGAAGTGAGGACAGATAGGTGCTCCTCCTGCTGTGCCTTAGCAGGGATGCTTGGCCATGACATTGTCAACACTCACCACCTGGGTAAGGTGAAGTTTGCCAGGTTCCCCAACTAGGAAATGCTTTCTTCTCTCTGTTCTCTTCTTTGAAAGCTAGTCTTGACTGTAGCCTGCCCTTAAGGTCCTGAAGGAAGAAGAGGATACTCATCCCCCTGCCTCATTCTGCTTCCATTTCCCCCTCTCTGATATCTGTGGCAGAGAAAGTTTTTTTTAAAGGAACTTAAAAAAAAAGATTTATTATATATAAGTACACTGTAGCTGTCCTCAGACACACCAGAGGAGGGTATCGGATCCCATTACAGATGGTTGTGAGCCACCACGTGGTTGCTGGGAATTGAACTCAGGATCTCTGGAAGAGCAGTCAGTGCTCTTAACCGCTGAGCTATGTCTCCAGCCCCCGGAGAAAGTCTTTATGATAAGTCCACCATTACTCTTCATTTAACGAGGTCTGTTGAGTCTGTTGCACTGTAGTCTAAGCAGTTGAGCTGTGCCTGCCTTTCCAGGTCTGGTTCTACACTCAGCCTGCAGATTCTCCATGCTTGGCCACTTCAGAGCCCTGTGGTCCTCTTTCTAGCCAGTGTTCTTACTAGAAGCATCCTGTTTACTCATCTCTCTGCTTCTCAGAGTTCTCTGTGACGTGTTCCAGCTTTGTTTGTGACTACTGAGGATTGCTTTTGTATCTCTGTGCTTCAGCCGTGGGCTGTTCTCACCTTTCTTCCTGTATAGATCCCTCATCTTTTTCTTCCCCCAAATTCGAGTCTTCAGTCAAAATCCCAAACCCACAGAAAGCTTTTATGATTTAGTGTGGGATATCACGGAACAGTAATCTCCAATCAGATATGAAGCTTATCCCACATCGAGCCTTGTGAATGAGTCCACAGACACTGGCAACCATGTAGTCTGGGCACAGCAGGGAGTGGCCAGGGTCCTGAACATGGGCGCATCCTTTTTGCATTGGACACACTTTGGGTTACCTAGGTCTTTAGATCGTGTGTAGTTAGTTCATATTGTTGGCATAGACGAGTTCTCCAGGTCTAAGAGTTCTCTTACCTAGTATTCAGATAGCTGACTAGCTTCTGTAGCATCCTGAGAGGGTCAACCACATCCACACCCTCCTGGGTCATTTGCTGTCCTAGACAAGCATGTTCTTCTAAAAGCATTCCACACATGTGCAGGTAATTAGCCTGGCTGCCTGGCTGCCTGGCTGCCTGCCTGCCTGCCTTCCTTCCTTCCTTCCTTCCTTCCTTCCTTCCTTCCTTCCTTCCTTCCTTCCTTCCTTCTTTCTTCTGTGCAGTGGGACAGAAGGGACAGAAGGTTGTCATTTCCCTTGCAAATCAGAGAAGAAGAAATGGGAGAAGTATAGTTAACATTTTATCATTGCCCATGCCTCATATTCTAATCTTACTCGTTCCAGGAGATAATGTTTAGCAGCTTTAAGGCCATTTATGTGTTTTGATCTCAGTAGTGAGAATTAGAAGCAGGGGGCTCAGGAGTTCAAGGTCATCAGCTTCCTAGGGTTCCAAGCCAGTTTTCCAATCCTGTATGCCTCGTGCCTACCGAACAGGACAGCACAGCCATAGTCATTTCAGGGTGTAGAAAGTTCTTTTGGACAGTGCTGCTTGAGAACAGACAGACAGACTTCTGCTGGCTGTTCCGCTGCTGCCGCTGCTGTGTATTCTCACTGGGTTTCCACCACAATTGTTTGCTTCCCATGCTTGCTTTAGCCCAACACCCACAAAGCCAAAGGGCTGAACCAGGGCAGGCGTCTAGTCTCCAGAGTCCGATGTGAATGTCCACGTCATCTTCTTCCTTGAGGAAAAGGTTCACGGCTGCAGACCACTGAGGTCCCTCCAGCTCTGCCCTCTGTGCTATCATCTTTCACAGGGAAAATGACACACAGCACCTTGCCGCTTAGAGGATAAAATCCGAGCCCTTTAATGTGGCACAGAGTTCTCCCCAGCGGTGGCTGTCTCACCTGCTTCTGCCAAAACTTCCTGGAGAGCTGTCCTTGTCACCTTCCTCGCTCTTCAGCACCATTCACCTCGCTGAAGTGGATCGAGCGCCTCACTCAGGCTTGCTGTTCCTATAACAGCAATGTATGCTTGCTGAGTTTTCGTCAGTTAGAAAAGCTAGGCTGTGTGCTCAGTGTGTAGCTTTACAGCTGCTGCTACACTGCCTTCTGAAGGGGCTGAACCTGTCTCCATCTTGATGCTTTCCTGTGACAGACAGTGTTGAACGTTCGTTTTTGATCTTTCAGCATGATGGGGTTTTTCTGTATGACAATGCGGGCCGTACCACATTGTCCAGACTTGTCACAAACTGCCCAGGCTCAAACATGAGCCCATCTCAACCTCCTGCATGTGTTTTTCAGTATGCTTGTTCTCCATCTCTACATGTTGGAGCATCTGTAATGGCGTGTTTGTGATCCTTTCACCCGTTATGAATGGGTTGTTCCCATATTGTTGAGTTTTAAGTATTTTATTTTTTAAAGATCTGTGTTAAAGATTGTTTTATATAAGTGCACTGTCACTGTCTTCAGACACACCAGAAGAGAGTATCAGATTCTTCTATTCAACTATGTGGTTGCTAAGAGTTGAACTCAGGACCTCTGGAAGAGCAGTCTGTGCTCTTAACCACTGAGCCATCTCTGCAGCCCTCCAGTATTATTTTAGATATAGTGTTTTGGCACACATTAATGTTGTATTTTCTGTGCAGTTGTCTTTTTTATTCTCTTTCAATGTGAAAATTTTATTTGTTTGTTGTCTGTTTTTGACACATGGTTTCTTGTGAAGCTCTGGCTGTCCTGGCATTTGCTAAGTTGACCAGACTGGCCTGGAACTCGAGATCTGCCTACCTTTGCCTCCTGTGTGCTGGGATTGAAAGTTCATGCCACCATGCCTGGCCTCAAAGTACAAAATTTTAATTCTAGCAAAGTCCAGATTACCAATTTACTAGTCATGTCCACCTCCCACAACCCCCATGGCTTGCACTTCAGTGTTATAGCTAAAAACTTTCATCAAACTTTTCCTGGATTTTTTATACTTTTGCATTTTACATATAGGTTTTTAATCTACTTTGAGATAATTTCTCTGCCAACAACCCATGGATCTTTGCACAGTGGGGAAAAGGCATACTTTTTCTATTGAGCTGTCCAATGTCAGAGTCAGAAGTCACTTGAGTCTATTTGTATTATCTATCTCTGAGGTTTCTGTGACACTGGTTTCTCTCACTGCCATGTGTCTTGAGTGTAGCTTTACTGTGATTTCCCAGAAGTAGGTATCATGGCTCCTCCAGCTGTTCTTTTATAGTGTGCTGACTTCAAGGCACTTTGCCTCTTCATTTAACTCATCCAGTGGGTGTGGTCATGCACACACATGGATATAAATTGTCTTATGGGTGTGGTCAGGAGCACACATTGACACAGTTGACATCCAGATGTTTTCATCAGCTGCTTCTCCATCTTATCTTTTTAGACAGTTCCTCACTGAACATGGTGTTTGCCATTTCAGCGAGTTGAGCTGGCCAGGAAGTTCCCAGGATCTGCCTGCTTTGAGCTCCCCTCTCCCAGCACTAGTGTTACTAGGGTGTTTTCACACCAACATTTTTTTTTTGAGTGCCAGGGATCAGAATTCAAGTTTCCATGCTTGCATAGAAAACACTTCATCCACAGAGTCATCTCCGCAGCCCTCCATATAAGTTGTTATATGGTCCTTGAATAATTCTTCCTTCGGTCTAAAGCATGAGAGTAGGGGCAGATTCTCAAGCTGTGGAATGAGTGTGATGATGTCTTTACTTCTCTTATCAGATGGTTCTTTGAAGTCCTGAAGTACCCCAAGTTTTCCAAAGTCAATGTCATCAATGGAATTCTTATGACCGTGGTCTTTTTCATCGTGCGGATCATCGCGATACCTCCAATGTACTTCTACGTTTACTCCGTGTACGGAACAGAACCCTACATAAGGCTTGGATCTGTAGTCCATTTTGTCTGGATCTCTTCTTGTATTGTTTTAGATGTGATGAACATCATGTGGATGATCAAAATCACAAAAGGATGCATGAAAGTCATCTCTCTCATCAGACAAGAGAAAGCCAAGGACAGCCTTCAGAATGGAAAACTCGATTAAAGGCGGCTTCATCAGACAGCTGTGTCCACAGACCATCTTCATTCCACTGTCTTGTCTGATAGGACGAGTTCTGTGCCGGCCGCTGTCAGGCAGTGTTGTTACTGTGGCGCTCTCAGTGTTTTCGTTTCTCCTTTCTTTCCTCTTTAGACAGGAGAAAATGCAATTTAGTTCTCATTTCAGGATTTCTTCTTTGCTTCTATATTTTTAGGCATGGATGGAAATCGAAAGGTTTAAATAAAAGTTGTAAGTAGAGTGGTAAAACTTTTCTGAACTCTCAGTGTACGTGAAGGGTAGAAATGGTTTGGTGATTTGGTGGCCTCTGTCCACCACCCATTTTGCTGAAGGAATGAGACCGTGTGTGAGCAGCTGTCCGTTGTGTTCTTTGCTAATGTCAGTGCCTGTGCAAGGCCTCATGTCTAAGTTGCCAAGATGCCCAGGCCACCGGAAATGACACAGTGTCATTGGAATATGCAGTCATCTGTTATGATGGAGTATTTCTCATGTTGATAATATCCTATTTGAAAATACTTTATGCATTTTAAGATTTCAGATGCTGCTTTATTTCTGTCTTTAGTGCTTTATCCAATTATATTTTTAAAATGTTATAGTGAGGCAAGGTTTAAGACCCATCTTGTGGCCCATTTGGTCGAATGTCTTCTGAAAGTGAATACCAGTAGATGACTACTACTTGGGCTGATAGGAGGACCCCTAAGAACAGGTCCTGAACACTGCGGCCCTCCCCTCTGGTGCCTTGTACTTTCTCCAATGAGGATTATATTCTTGCAGAATCTTCCCAACTTCCAAGTCTGACACCAGAACATCTGGAACGCTTCTGAAATCAGCCTCGTGTTGTTGCTGAGACTAAAACTGCAGATAAGGCAGAGTTTGTGCTTTACTCATAGATTTTACTCAGGCTTGCTCAGTTTATCTTTGCTGTTTTTTTTTTTTTCTTAAAGGGAAGGAAGGAAGGAAGGTGACTTAACCCAAGTATTCTGATTATCAAAACTGTCATTCTATGAGAAAAAAGTAAATGTGTGCGTGCGTGTGTGTGGGGGTGTTTTTCTTTTTACTTTGATTCTTGTAATCCAAATATAGAATTATAGCTATTATTGCTATTACTTAGCTATTATTGCCTTTATTTATTTTGTCTTCTGAAGCACTTGACTTTAATGATTGTTCTTAAGAAACAGACTTAATCCAATTAGTGGTGAATACTTGAATTTAACTGAACCTAAACCAAAAGATCTAATCCATTTAGAGTCTCAGACTGAAGGAGAGCGTTTGACTCTCTCATTATTCATCTTATGACGACGAAAGGAGACTAGTGGAATGTAATCAAAACATTTAATGTAATGTAGTGTAATTTAATTGTCCAGTACAGATAGAGTCTGGCAAGTTCTGGTATGTTTAAAGATGGGAATTGAAATTCCAGTCAATCAAATGATAAAAATCAAGTTCATTGTCTTGTGCTTGGTGTGTTTACTTTGAAAGATAAAGTCACATAAAAGACAGGCCTTTGTCTTCAAAGCAGCTGATGTCGCACTGGTAATGGCTGGCTAAGTTTATTGCTGTCTCCATCCTAGACTTGCAAGTGTGTATTGGTTGTGTAGGAATGCAAATGAGTTTATCGCTTGTGGCTCTTTTACAAGAAAATGGGCTTTTTTTTTTTTTAAAGAGAGAAGACACTTAAAAAACTATTTTGGAAATTCACTAAGAAAGGGATAAACCTCGAGGTAAATATTTTTGGCTTTTTGGATATTGCTACAATTCTGAACACAGATTTTAAACTTGCCATCAAAATGATGGTAGCATGTAGTTCTGAGTCTTCATGGAGGCAATGAGTGTTTCCTGCTTAAAAGGTCATATGTATCATTGATCATTGCTGTTATCATCGATTGATTATCATTGATCAATAGAACCGGTTAGTCTGTTCAGAATACCAAACATTGAACCAAGATTTGCCATTGCCTTTGTTAGCAATCCTTATTAGCTGCAGCATCTGGAGTTCCAACTCTCCACATCCTTTATAGAAGGACAAGCATTGGAAATGTCCTGCATACTGCCACTGCAGGCAGCGCCCACCGGGGCTATATCTTGCTGTTCTGTGATCGTATTTATTAAAACAATGACATTTTCATTTATTGAATGACAAATTTTTGCTAGATATTTTAGATATAAGTATTTTGGCTACGTGGATTAATTTAAATGAGTCTATTAGGCATTCTGATATTTAACAAGTCTTAAAATATTTATAGAAAATAAAAGCAAATTGGTATAAATTTTTAAGCAACTCTATTTTTCTAGAGAAGATTAGTGACAATCTGAATATGTAGTATTCTAGAAAACAAACTTTAAAAAAGGAGCAAAAATAAACTGATAACATGCAAGATCGGGGATCCTGCATTCGATATTTTATGTGTGAGACTTAAAATTTTTCGAGCTTGGGTTCATAGAATTCGCATTCTGTGTCTAAAATCACTTGAGGGATTGTTTGCATTTATTTGAAATTCAAAATGGAGTTATGCATGCATGCAAAGAAATTAACTCAAAGTACTCTAGTACGTTGGCTTTTTAAAATAGAAGTGGGTTTTTTTCTGTTTTGTTTCGCTTGTTTTCTGTTATTTCATGGACCCGTCATGTGTTAAGAGGAATAATGGTAGATTTTACCATCTCTGAGAGTTGCCCTGCTGTACTTTGGATAAACTGGGTCCTTAAGGTTTGGAAAATTGCCTCTTTACAGGTATTTGGATGGAATTCTATCATAAATTTTAATAATTTGCTTAACTCAAAGTTTTGTTCAAGTGTTGGATTTTTTTAATTGCTTCCTCTCAGGCCTTGGGCATTTGGAGACAAGTTCTTTGTGAGGTTTCAGCTTAACTCCTGGTGGCATTTCTCAGGCACTTGCAAATGCCTTTGTCACGAATGCACAAAGGGAAAAGTCTCATCCTAACACATTTCCTTCCTTTCATTTTTAAGAAAAACCAACATGTCCCACAGGACCCCATTAACATACCTGCGTATGTTTATTCCTGCACTGCTGTTAGCTCCAATCTGCAAACAAGCGCTTAACGATTGGTTCCTATGCGTTGCCTGGCTTCCAGTGCTTCCGCCGTCTGTGCGGTGGAAAAGCCCACTCGGTTACAGGCACCGGTAATGTTTCCTGGAAGGTTATGCATCTTGCGCTTTGGATTTCATCAAAAGGAAACATTTTACTCGGTTAGAGTAAACATTTTACTCGGGCAGAGTGTTTCTCAGCAGGTGTGACCCAGCGCACCAGCGGCAATCTTCCGGTGTGAACAGTCTGGTGTGAATGCGCGCGCACATTTCCCAGCCCTACCCGCAGCTGGCTCACCGTAAAGCTACTGAAAGCTAACTCTGGTGCAAAACTCGGATGATGTGTGCGGAAATGAGCAAATCCCACAGGGCCCGGAGTGGGGGGGAGACAGCAAGACTGGTTTTCCTTCCAGAGATGTTAGCTCTTCCTCTATTGGTGGTTTCCTGGCTGAGCTCTCCGGCTCGCTCATCTCCAATGCCCCGCAGACCTCAGCATCCCCTTTCCATATGCCAGGGCCTCCCCATGTCTCCTCCTGAGACACCCCACTCATCTGGATGCTTCTCAGTCTCTTGTGGCGGGTTTCAGAGTTTACAAACAGGTTTCCTCATGGACACAAGCATTGTAGGAGGTGTAAATAAAGATCTGACAAACCACACTTTATTAAGAGGCGACAGGAAGCCAGTCAGCGTATAATAATACCTGTTTACAACATGAAACAAAGGCGATTATGGTTTTATTAAGAAACATCTGTAAGCTCTTTCTTAAACTGGTTTAGCAATAAGAGTTTTATAAAGTGTTTCAGCTGGGGATTTATTGTAGGTGTGTTTAATTATATAAATGTTCTTTATAGACCCCATGGCAGTACTGAGGTTGCAAAACAGAGCTGTTCTGATGAAGGTAAGGTCTGGCATTGTTATAGAGTTTTCTTCAACATAAAAGACTTCTGTGGTACTGTTTATTTAAGACTTCCCAGCTAATGAGTTATTTAGTGTTTTCTCGAGTACAACACCCAGGGACTTGAACCCTGGTACCTTTGTGATCCGAACTTCAACTCCCACCTACTGGATAGTGTGTCACACTTTGTTTTTTTATTGCAGTAGACAGCCTCGAAAGACGGGTTTGTTTGCATGGAAAGCATTCACATGTATCCATTCTGAACAGCAGTCTTGATATTTATTAGGTCCTACACATAAGACCAAACCCAGTTAAAACCGTTTCTGAATCTCAGTTTATTTGCTCCATACCTCTCGCTGGAAATTTCAGTTTTTTTCTTTGCATTTTTATGTAATTCTGCCATTGGTGTGTGTTAGAATCATTTGCTCCTTTTTTGGTTAATGGAACCTTAAAAATATGGCTGTAAATAAAAATGTGCCCTGTAGTTTTGTTTGTTGCCTGAATAGTTTCTGCGGATTGTGTCTGCTTTTTCCTTAAGGAATTTTTTGTGTAGATTATACTCTTACAAGTAGGATAAATTATGAAGTTTTTGAGTTGTTTGGGTTTGTAATAACATTTCAACGTAGATCTTATTTGCCGACGCTACTTTCGAACCGCAGGACATGCACTCGCTATAGTGATATGTACGTTTTTTTCTGATGCTATAATATATGATATTGTCAAGATATGCTTAATAATTTCCATAAGACTGAGTTTTATTTACAAAACATAAGACCAGATAATTTGTAAACCAGTGTTACTAAGATGTATCAGTAATTAAAATACAACCTAGGAGCTTTGGTTTGGTGTCTGGTTGTGCTTTGTTTGAAGGGATAGAAAGTGTCTTTTCGGTACTTTCATTAAACTTTTGAAATGTTTGTATACTTCGTGTGTGAGCCATTTTGAAGTTTATGCAAGTTCTAAGCAATAACCTGCATGTTCTACCTGGACAGCACCCTTCAGTATTCAGAGTGACACAAATGACTATTGTGTAACTCCCCTCTCCCAGCGGACACCTTGGGAGTCTCCCTGTTAAAACACTACTGTAATGTGGTGCAAAACTTTGTATTTTGTGAAAGAAAAATAAAGCCACACTTATTTAGTGCAAATGTCTGTCTACACGGTGTATGCTTCCATAGTATTTAGTGAGCTGAGACCAAATTCTTCCAATTTCGTAATCCTACGACCTGCATCCCGAAGGTGGGTTTTCATACCTCAGAGTGCCCTCCCTGCCCCCTCTTTCCCATGTGAGATTCCGGCCTCAGAGAAAACCTGAAGCTGCAGACATTTAGTTTATGCTTAACAGGACGGAGCTATCCAGCCATTAGGCTCTGGTGGATTAAGTGAAGCTTTGACAGATCCCTCCCTCCCTCCCTCCCTCCCTCCCTCCCTTCCTTCCTTCCTTCTTCCTCCCTCCCTCCCTTCCTTCCTTCCTTCCTTCCTCCCTCCCTTCCTTCCTTCTTCCTTCCTCCCTTCTTCCCTTCCTTCCTTCCTTCCTTCCCTCCCTCCCTCCCTCCCTCCCTCCCTTCCTTCCTTCCTTGCCCCGCTGGCCTCTCCTGAGCTTCAGTGCTTTTTGCCTAGTGTCTTGGCTGAAATTCTGGGCCTCTCAAATTGCAAGTGGTCTGAGCCTTGCATCTGGGTCTGGAGTATCAGCAGATCAGGAAGCCGAGCACTGAGTGAATAGAGGCTGAAGTGGTTTTGCCTTCAGAGAGGACCATGAGTCATGCTCCTGAATGTGCCTAAAATGTGGAGTCAAAACCGCAGTAGGAGCCCTGAGCCTCTAAACGGGGACAGCAACCCCAGCTGAGAGATCTGAGGCGGAGCTGACAGGATCAAAACCACTCGCAGGAAATAAAATGTCTCCCACACCCTGGACTGTCTCGGATGTAATTCATTAGTTCCCCTAATGGCCAGTCTTAACCAAAGTTTATTTACATTTTCTTCCCCTGGATGGTCCCTAAGCATCCCTAGAAGAATGCTGTCCCAAATGTGTCACTTTCCCTCATGCAAGTGACTAAAATCCCTCCATACTTATGGAGGTTCTTCATGGAGCGCAGCTCGAGGGACTGGTGTATATTGCCTTTAGGGCACAGTGCTCCCAACTCCTTGCCCATCGCAGGCAGCCCCTCCCCTTGTCCCCTACCTCCAGCTAACCACCCTGGCCACATCTCTTGTCATTTTACCACATCTCTGATTATACCTAGGAGTAGTGAAACGTACCATGGACGGTGGACATTTCTATTGTGGCTAAAGGTCAAAGTTAAATGGGAATTTGGAAGAAAACCCAAAAGGAAATGATGTCAAGAACTAGGACAACTTGAATGTAATGCTTATATTAAATTTTAATTAACAGAAATCTGTCAGTGTTCTGAGTCCCACAGGATGGTCAAAGAAAGAGGGTCACTCAGGGATGAATTAAGGCCTTGCTGGCAGCAGGGAGACCCAGCCTTAGTGGACTGAATGTCCAAGAGCTACACAAAAGCATATGTATTGATTGATACACAAAAGTTGTTTGGGGGGTAAAACAAGTTCCTCACACCCAAGTCCCTAATCTAATCTCTACGTTTCCTGAAGGAAAACATCACAGCCCTGCGACGTTGGTCCTTCCTGTGTACTGTTCTCAGTACTCAATGATGCAACACATTCCAGGTGTGCCGGGACTGTCCTGTGACCAAAGTCATGCAAAGGCTGTACGGCTCCTAATGAAAAACAACTCTGGAGATAAGAGAAAATGGTCACTGTTTCCTACAATGGTTTCTTCAAGGTCAAAGTACTTCTAGAAAACAACTATTTCCTTCTCACGTTTACCTTAGAGAGAATGACTCTAGATTTCCTGCTACAGAAATTAAGGTAAATAAAGTTCTTATGGTTATTATAGTATAAGGGGCTTCGTGGCTTCAATATTAAAATGCAATATATATAGCTATGTACTTCTACCTAGGGCATGATCTTACCTGAAGTTTCAAAATCATTTATTCTAAGAGCAAATATTTTCAATATTCCCACCTACTGCCAATGAGCAAAGGTCTCCAAGCAGAGGGATCATCTCAGTGAGCCATGCGCCTGGTGGATTGCCCTATCAAAGACCCTAAGTCTGGATCTGTCCCTGTAGGTAGCAAAATGCCCAACAATTACATTTCCTGGCTAGATCTGTGCTGCCAGGCAGGCTCGCCATGGCAGGATCTGGACGGTGAAGTGAGCAGTGTTTTAAAGCTGTGTTTTGGGCAGAAAGGATATATAAATGGATGCCACACCTTGGGGAAGGACTGAGTTGAGAATTGGAGATGAGGGATTTGGCAAATGTAAGGTGTCTGAATTGTAGTAATCATGGCTCAGAGTCTTGGGTTTATCAACATTAGAATAATGTTTGAAGTGTCTCTGACAGCCTTTCTAGCTCCCCTGTGCTCTTAGGAAGAGCTTTAATTTGCAACAAGGCAATTAGGAAGGTTAAAGCAAAGCTTTGAGAGTCGCTTTAGGAAATCTGACTTAAATGGTATCTGAGGGATATTCTCAGCATCAGATTAGATGAGTGAAGAACAGAGATAGGTTGAGTGACAGAAACGGCTAAACAAATTGCTAAACAACAGCCGGACCGTGGTGGTGCACGCCTTTGATCCCGGCACTCTGGAGGCAGCGGCAGCAGCAGCGGCAGGCAGATCTCTGAGTTAGAGGCCAGCTTAGTCCACAGAGTGTGCACCTAGACAAGCACGACTAGAGGGGGCAGAAGAGAGGAGACGGGGTAAATTCATGACTAAGGCTGTGGAACTGAGTTGAGACAGCCATTGAGCTACTGAGCCACAGACTCCAGGGTGTGTGTTGGGGGGGCGGGGAGCTGGGTCTCGCGCTGGCAGCAGCTCTTCAGGAGACCCTCTACCCACCTCAAAGGGAAAGGAACAAAGTCAATCTTTTGCTTCGAACACGGTGAAGGTGGTGGAACAGAGTGATTTCCACAGAGCAGCAAGGAGAAGCAAATTTGGAGGAAGTTCCTTCTGTGAGCCCTCCAAGTTCCACTTGATGTTTGGACGGCCTTTCTGACCAGTCACTATCTTCTCCTCAGACGTCTTGAGTACGTCATGTTCTTGGCCAGCCATTCACACCATTTGCTCACAACCCTCAGAAGTTCCTTGCTGTGCTGGCTCCCGGTGGGGTCAGCCCCGCCCATCAAGCCTTAGCTCTTTAGAAAAGGCTGGTCAGGCTCCGGAGTTTAAACAGAAGGTCTTTTAGATGGGACAGCAGTGGCTCAAGGAGACCCTAGCCTTGCTGTGATTAAGTCCCAAAGGTGTCCTGAGCAGGCATTTGTGACCTTGGTAGATCACCACTTCAGTTTGTGAGTTGATCAGAGGTGAGACAGGAGGCACTTTCCTCCTGTCTATGTTTCCTCATGGGACACCGCCAGTCCCTACCCCTGAGTTCCCCAAATCCATCTGCTTAATCTTATCTACCTGTAAATTCTACCGCAGGGTGGGGTGGGGGGGACCCACTGCTTACCTGTTCTGACTCTTTAGCCTGCAGCCCCTTCCTCCCTTCCTGGTCTGTGTCCTTCTTTTTTTTTGGTTCTTTTTTTCGGAGCTGGGGACCGAACCCAGGGCCTTGCGCTTCCTAGGCAAGCGCTCTACCACTGAGCTAAATCCCCAGCCCCGGTCTGTGTCCTTCTTAACACCACATACGAGGGGGTTTGGTTCTCTTTCCCCTACTATAAAAATAAAACAGAAATGTAAGTTTATCAGACTGGCAGGATGGTCCTGATCCTCCTCTATGTCCTCTATTCACCATGTGCTTGTCATGGTGTGCGTGCCCTCTCCCAGTAACTACATCTTGTGTGTGTTCAAATGGAACTGTTAGGAACAGCTCATTTGTTTTAACCTCTGTGCGGTACATGCTGGCCATCGAGTGAGTCACTAGAACAACCAGAGAACTCCATCACCCGCTTGGAGTGTGGGATGGTGCGGGTCAGCTGTGGGAGCACAGACGAAGATCGGAAGGAACAGATGAGAAGCTGCTTCATCTGGGGATCTAGATACTAGTGCTCCTTTCTGCCTCTCCAGCACACAGCTGTCCTTAGACTGGTGACAGGTGACTTTTGTTAGACAGAGGACCTGATGACCTTAGACAGGTGACAGATGACCTTTATTAGACAGAGGACCTGATGACCTTAGACAGGTGACAGATGACCTTTGTTAGGTGATCTTAGGCAGGTGACAGGTGACCTTAGACATGTGACCTGATGACCTTAGACAGGTGACAGGTGACCTTTGTTAGGTGTCCTTAGGCAGGTGACAGGTGACCTTAGACAGGTGACCTGATGACCTTAGACAGGTGTTTCTGCCTCTTAGCAGATGCTTTTACCTTGCTGGTGTTTGCCTTTTCATCTGTAAACTGGGAGTTTGAACTGTCCACTTTCTCTCTCTCTCTCTCTCTCTCTCTCTCTCTCTCTCTCTCTCTCTCTCTCTCTCTCTTAATAAAGCGCGGTGCTTCAGTGTAATAACACCTGTGTACTGCAGACCTGCCGCCATCACTGGGTCAAACGGGGTACGGAAGCATTTCCTTTTTCTTTTTAAGATTTATTTATTTATTTATTGTATATGACTACACTGTAGCTGTCCTCAGACCACCAGAAGAGGGCACCGGATCACATTACAGATGGTTGTGAGCCACCATGTGGTTGCTGGGATTTGAACTCAGGACCTCTGGAAGAGCAGTCAGTGCTCTTCACCGCTGAGCCATCTCTCCAGCCCACTTTCTCTTTCAAAGTCTATTACTTGCACACTACAGTAATTAGAATTGAGGTGAAGTGTTACTCAAGGCACGGCAGACTCTGAGTATGAATCCTGTCAGAGATTTCACAGTACTGTTTTTACTCATATATGTTTCTGGAGTTAGCCTAAATTCTATTTTAAAAAAATTGTATGTGTGCATGTGTACACAGCACTTTGTGTGTGTGAATGAGGGTGTGCATGTGTGGAGCTCAGAAGACTACCTTATGCCTCCGTCATTGTCTTCTGCCTTGACTGTGATGGAGTCTCCTGGTTGCTGCTGCTGTGGGTAGAAGATTACCGACCCTTAAACTTTCATGGCTCCTCCTGTCTGTGCCTCTGATCTTGCTGTAGGAACACTGGGATTATAGAGGTGTGCTACTATAGTTGTCTACAAGGGCTCTCGGGATTTGAACTTCAGTCCTCATGCCTGCTTTGCAAGCTCTTTATTCGCTGAGCTGTAATCTCTCCAGCCCTACATTCTAATTTTGATTGTGACTCTATGTCCTTGAGTGAAGCTACTTGTGAGGGTTGGGGATTTAGCCCAGTGGTAGAGCGCTTGCCTACAAGCGCAAGGCCCTGGGTTCGGTCCCCAGCTCCGGGGGAAAAAAAAAAAAGAAGCTACTTGTGATGATTCTACGTCCAGCCCTAGTAGGAAAAGATGATATGACTTGTAATTGGTGAACTGAGCCAAAAAAAAGCCTAAATGCTTCAACATTCTTAGAAGCAGATAAAGTTTTAATGGTGTGCTTTTCCTGTATGCTTAAAAACCACTTGATTTAAAAAAAAATGAATCTTAGTGTTAACCTTTGGAAAATATAAACATCTTTTTCCGTGTTATCCAAATACAGCACCCATTTTCTTTGTTTACAGTAGTAAAATGTCATCAAGATGGAGAACGGATGACTAATAAGAACATAAATACTTAGTTATTTATTCTTCTCTCATTAAAACAATCTGGAACTTCTGTCATTTTGAAAGGTCAATCCGTCATTAATGGGTTAGTTATCTTGACTGACCCACTTTTGGGTAATCAGGGCTGTTGATAAGACTTCCTTGTTCTTTTTGGTGTGTGCTTGTGAGAAAGGTAGAGGTAGGGAGAGGGAGACAGAGACAGAGATGCAGACAGACAGACAGACAGACAGACAGAGGCTCTGTAGGATGCTAAAACCACTTGGTGGACTTTGTAGAGAGTCAAAGCCTGGACAAATTGGTTGGGGAAGTAATTTGATCAGAGTTTATCATTGCTTATAGTAGATTTATGTGTTTGCTCCTTGCAATATTCTTTGTATGCTTGGCGATGGCATCCTCTGCAGTGCACTCCTCATTCTAACCTTCTACAGTCAGTAGATAGACTGTCTAACAGAGACGTTTCATAAAGAAGGAAAGTAACAAATGGAAAACATTGGTACTATTTTAGAAAAATAAAAATAATACTGTATTGAGTATAAATGGGCTGGGCTGAAGGACTGACTAGCCCCAGAAATCCACTGATCTCTTTTTCCCTGGCACTGCAATTACAAGCATGTGCCACCAAGCCCAGTCTTTTACATTGGTGCTGGGGATCAAACTCAGGTCCTATGCTTGTGCAGCAAGAACTCTAACGACTGAGTTATCTCTGCAGTCCTGGCATAGGATTTGCACTGAGTAAACCAGTAAATCAAAAATATCTATCCACTATATGTTATATAGTGTATGTATGCATTTTAGGTTCTGCAACACATCAGCAAAGGAGGCAGACAAGGCTCTGTTCTCTTGGGACTCGATTCGAGCAAACACAGATGTGGTAAACAAGTCTGAAAACAGAAATGAACCGAGTAGTTTCAGAGAGGAGTCAGCACAGGAGACAGACAAGGCTCTGTCCTCTTGGGACTCCATTCCGGCAAACACAGAGATGATAAACAAGCCTGAAGACCAGAAATAAATCAGGTAGTTTCAGAGAGGTGTACGTGCTATGGGAGAAACAGATAAACACAGAGATGAGGGGGACATTAGAAAGGGTTTGTGGAAGTGACGTTTGCCTTAAGATCAGGAGGAAGCTGGTACAGAGTCCCTAAGGTGAGGATACTCGGGTGTATGTTCAGTGGCAGGAAGACTGGAGCGTGGGATGTGCTAGCCATGAGAGATACAGAATGTAATAAGAGAGATGTGATAAGACAGCTACCACATTCTAAGCTCTGTGAATTATTATTATTATTATTGTTATTGTTATTATTATTATTATTATTATTATTATTATTAGCTGCAAGTGATATATTTCATGAGTGACCCAATACATAAATACATACTCATAAAGAAAAATTCCACGGCATGGTACCCTAAGCATGAGGGATTCACCCTAAGGTTTTGTATGCCCTTTCTCTGCAGAAGAAGATGTGCGGGTTGTCAGCTACTAGACTGAGTCCATCATTCACCACTGGGCTGCAGTAACAACTCTGTAAAACGTGGGTTCAGACAAAAGTGTTGGCAATAGAGGTGAAGAGAAATGGAGATGCTCGGATTGGATTGTGGAGGGAAAGCTGACAGGGGCTCTCGGCAGACTGCTTGTGGGGCTAGGTGAGGGGAAAGCCAGACAAATGATGGCTTCTATGATTTGGTTTGAACAAATGGGAGGAAGGTGCTCCTATAGCCTTAGAAGAGGGAGACAGGAAGGAATGGTACAGGGGGAGCAGTGGGGACAAGATTTTAACTCTAAATATTTAGAGGTTCTGATTAAAATATGTCAGGGTGCTTAGATTTGTGATGCTCATTATTAAATTATAGACCAATTATAAAATATATTGGGGACGGAGTGCTGGAGTGGTGGCTTAATGATTAAGAGTGTACATGGCCCTAAGAGATTTGGTTCCAAGAATCCATGTCTAGTGCTTCATAACGGGCTGTAACTCCAGATTCATGGAATCCAGCTCCCCCCTTTGGCTTCTGAACGAACTGACCATACACACACACACACACACACACACACACACACACACACACACACACACTTAAAAATAATTTATAAAACATTATGTGGACTCTAGAACTACTTTTTTGGTTGGGGGAGGACAAACTTTCAAAGGATCTTGTGTAGCCTCAGTTGACCTGGTATTTACTTGCTGAGGATGACCTTGAACACCTGATCCCGCCTTCCCCTGCAGATGCTAGGATTATAGCTGTGCCCAGTTTATGTAGTTCTAGGAATCAAATGCAGGCCTTTCTCATGCTATGCAAGTGCTCCCCCAACTGGGCTACATCCTCAGACCCAAAACTACTTAAAAAAAAAAAAGTTACTCTTATTGTGTGGAGTAGGGAGAGGGAAAGAGGGGGAGACAGGAAGAAGGGAGGGAAGAGGGAAACAGAGAGAAGGAAAAGAGGGGGTTAGGGTAGGGGAGGAAGGAGGGAGGAGGGACAGAGACAGACACAGAGAACGTGTGTTTGTGACTGGGTTCTGGGTGTCAAACTCAGGATATCAGACTTTCATAGCAAGCAGTTTTACCCACGGAGCCATCTTGCTGTCCCCTGAAGCTATTTTTTGCAGGTTACTTTAATTCTAATCATAGAAATAAAACCTGCTTGCCAAAATAAAACGAGGAAAATTGGCCTGTAATCCAGTTATACAGAAATGCCATTTAGGACTGGAATTATGTAAGCAGCGACTCAGTCTGGTCAGAGCACTTTAGATCAGACAGTTGATAAACAACACAAATTTCTCAAGAAATTTCTAGAGATTAGAAAGCCCAAGACAACAACACTGGCAGATTTGGTGTTTGGCGAAGGCTTCTGATTTCCACTTCCTGGTTCATAAGCATCTTCTCATTGTATCCTCATGCGGCGGAAGGGACCAGTGAGCTCTTTTGCACTTATAGGGTTCTAACCGTCTTCTTCAGGACTCCTCAATCGACCAAGGACCCTGTCTTCTAACACCATCACTCTGAGAGCTAGCAATTCCATATGTAGATTTACAGGGGACATAAACAGAACATTGCAAGCAGTTTAGAGATGACCACTGGATCTGCAGGTGGTGTGCACTGATCACTGATCAGTTCCATTTTCCTAATGACAAAGTAGAAACCCAATAATTTAGCTCAAAGGTTCTAGAAAGTTAAAAATTCATATACATATCACCCTATAGTTTCCAGCCAGTTTGGATACATCACTTATTTGGATATAAATACTAGAGAGTACTTACTTTAAACCTAACCTTACTGCAATCGCTATATAGATGTTTTTCTTCCATTTTTCAAATATAAAATCATAAATACAGTTTCTCAAGGTTGTAGCCCTGTGGTAAAATACATGCCTGCCCTATGCAAGACCCTGGTTTGAACCTCAGCATTGTGAAAACAAATAAGCTTGTCCTTCTGATGCTGTTTTAAAGGGCTGCACAACTACCAGCCTTTTCCATGATCCCCTCCCCAGATTAGCTCTTTTTTTTTTTAAAGATTTATTTATTTATTTATATAAGTACATTGTAGCTGTCTTCAGACACACCAGAAGAGGGCATCAGATCTCATTATAGATGGTTGTGAGCCACCATGTGGTTGCTGGGATTCGAACTCAGGACCTCCGGAAGAGCAGTCAGTGCTCTTAACCACTGAGCCATCTCTCCAGCCCCCCCCAGATTAGCTCTTATTTCAAGCCCAGTTGGTGTTACATTAGCCAAAGCTTAGCTCACAGTGCTAATAGAATCATTAGATGTTAAACTAACACGACGTTTCTCAACAGGCTGAATCAGGAGGACCAGGGCTTTGAGGCTGACTTGGACTACACAGTGAGGCTGTTTCTAACACACACACACACACACACACACACATACACACACACACACACACACACACCACAAAATAAATAAGCAAACAAATAAATAAACAATAAAAGTTATATATATATATATATATATGTATGTATGTCTCAACCTGTCTATAGCAATCTGAAGTCTCTCTCATCTTGTAGTTCAACACTTATCAGGCACTCTGTGAGAGCTATTTTTCAAGGCTCCGTGTAAATAAGTATGAGGAAACATGTTATTTTCTTATAATCTGGCCTTGTCAAGCAACTTTCAAAAAGCAAGCTCTTTCATTAAATGTGCTTTCCCCTTCAAAAATCAAACAACAAAAATGTGACAGTTATGCAGGATGCTGCACATGCCTGACTCAGTTTCCCCTTTAATTAGCATCTTATACTGACAGGGTACGTGGCTTCCTATTAATTTAAATCATGCTATCTAAAGACCAGAGTCTTGAATACATATTATTTCCACTTGAAACGAGTATTGCTGTCCGGATTGCCTTTCTCCATGCTCAGCTTTTTAGATGAGGAAACAAATGCAGGAAGATCTTAAGTGTTTTGGCTAAGATTGGAATTCAGAACAGAAACATCCATGCCAGCCATAACTGAGGGCACTGAGTGGCACAAGACAACTTTTCATCTCCCAGAATGCTTTGGGGTGCAGAAAATGATGATAGCTTCATTAAGCAACCACGAATGCCCATGGAGTAGGGCTCACTGCCAGACTCCACCTCAGATTTACTCTGTTGATATTGGTGAAAGGTGGAGGTCATAGGATAAAAAGACACTGAGCTCTGTCTTACTCTGCTGAGAGTAAGTGTACTGGAAAACAGGAGACAAATCATTTCTGAGGATTGGTGTGCTCAATTTACTGATGACCCTACAAGAATGTCTGTCTGCTAATCTCCAAAACCTATAAGTATGTTGTCTCACATGGCAAGGAGACTTTCCCACAAGGCTGAGGAACATGATCATCTTGGATTAACTAGCTCCATAGCTCCATGGAGTCATGAGAATCCTTATAAGGGTCAGATGGGGTTCCCTGGAGTTCACTAGCCAGTCATTTTAGCCTGCTTGGTAGGCTTCAGATGAATAAAAGACCCTTCCTCATCTCTAAAAACAGTGTGGTTGGAGACTGTGGAATGCCCCCCCCCATGCACATGAGCACATATGTGTGCACACACATGTGCGTCTGCACACACAGGAACATGTATGCACACACACACATGTGCACCTGCACACAAAGGAACATACACACACACACACACACACACACACACACAGAGAATAAAATCTAAAAGAGGTGAGATAAGTTTATGCTGAAGCTTCCAGAAGCCTCGCTGACACTGAGTTTAGACCTTACAGACCTGTTCTGGGCCTTTGATTTCTAGAACCCTCTGAGAACAAAATTGTCTTGTAGGAGTCACTGAATGTGTGGTGATTTGGTTGAGCAATGATTGCACACAGGAGAGTTGTCTGTGTAGACTACTTTTTTTTTTTTTTTTTTTGAGACAGGATCTCTCTCTGTAACCCTGGCTTGCCTGGAACTCACTAGGTAGACCAGGCTGGCCTTGAACTCACAAATGCAGGGATTAAAGAAGTATACCACATGCCAGACTCAGACACGGGATCACGCAAGTCTCTCTGCAGCAGCTTCATGTTTTTAACAGGAAAAACTTCTCTGCCAACCATTTCTCGTTAAACCCTTCCCCTCACCCCCTTCAGGTCATGTGTATGCATGGACATGATTCATCCTAGGAGATGGAAACAACTCAGGTGTTCCCAGCTGTAGAACAGAAAAGTGAAGGGTCGAACGAACACAGCTTGAAATCATTCTGTTTTCTTTTTGTTATTGTTTGGTTTTTGACATAAGGTTTCTCTGTGTAGCTCTGTCTGCCCTAGAACTTGTTCTATAAACCATGCTGGCCTGGAAATCAGAGATCGGAGTGCCTCAGTCTCCTGAGTGCTGGTACTAAGGGCATGCGCCACTATTGCCTGGCTAAACTCATCCTGCTGCTGAAAAACCAGATGCAAAAGCATAGTCACTATGTGATCTATTTACATGAAGCTACGTCCTGGGCTCGAATCGTCTGTGATGCTATAGGTCGCCTAGGATTTATGGGAGGATGGAGTGGGGTTCCGGAAGTGTCTGATCCCTTCATTTCTCTGTTGGTTCTATGGATGAAGTCACTTTGTAAAAGCCTACCTGGTTTGAATTAACATTTACAATTTAAACATTAAAAAAGACTTTGCTTGTTACTATAGGAACGTGTGTGGTCTCAGCCATCATTCTCATAGTACTTCGCCTAAAAGAACATAAGCTTAAAACAGAATCAATAAACATACATTTCTCATGGGCTCTTCCCAAGAGGGACCAAACACACCCTTTCCTGACTTTTGAAACTAGGTAGACAATTTAGAATGACGTTTGAACCACTTACATATATTCTACCCATATCCTCTTTTCTCCCAGGACAGGTTCTTTTTGAGCGGGTGCTTTAAACATAATATTTAATTGGGTAAGTCATATTGGCCAGAAAGAGAGTCTTAAGCAAATTAAGATAAATAACCATTACTGTACAGGCTGGTTCTGCGTGTCAACTTGACACAAGCTGGAGTTATCACAGAGAAAGGAGCCTCCCTTGAGGAAATGCCTCCATGAGATCCAGCTATAAGGCATTTTCTCAACTTGAGATCAAGGGTGGGAGGGCCAATTGTGTGTGGTGCCATCCCTGGGCTGGTGGGCTTGGGTTCTATAAGAGAGCAAACCGAACAAGCCAGGGGAAGCAAGCCAGTGAGTAACATTCCTCCATGGCCTCTGCATCAGCTCCTGCTTCCTGACCTGCTTGAGTTCCAGTCCTGACTTCCTTTGGTGATGAACAGCAATGTGGAAGTGTAAGCTGAATAAATCCTTTTCTCCTCAACTTGCTTCTTGGTCATAATGTTTTGTGCAAAAATAGGAACCCCGACTAAGGCAATTAATTATGTTTCTCAGAAGAGAAGCCAGGTATGTTTGCAACCCTGTCTGGCTTCTCCCTTTCCCTTGAGCAAGCCTCAGATTCAAAGCCAAAGTCAATACCTGACTAATGAAATCCTTCAGGTTGGATGTGGTGACTGTAGTTTGCTGATGAATGTATTTAAAGAATGCTGAATAATTCCTGTGTTAAGCAGCCTCTAGGTTAGATAAACATCTACACAACAAATGTCTTTAATAAATCAGTATTTATTTGTGGATAGTAGTTAAATTTCCTGGCAGAACTTCTTGTGCTTCGGCAAATGTTAACTTTTCAATTAAAATTGAAACCCACTCTTTCTCCATCCACAGAAGTGCTAGTTCTTTGTTTGTTGTGTTTTTGAGGTCACTGGAGTGTGCTTCCAGTATTTGCTTATCTCCAGAAAGAGGGCTAAGAGCCAATTCAGTACTTAGAATTCTCAAAATACTTAGAGCAACGAGATTACTTCTGCAATGAGGTTCTTGGCAAGTATCATTGTGACCTTTAGTTTTTCCTTTCTTTTTTATTTTCCAGTTTACCTGAGACTGAAAACACTTAAAAGGGTGAATGGAAGTTTATTTCACAATCTTAAGGAGGCCAAATTACAAAGTTAATTATTGCTAGTACAGTTTGATTTTCTCCTTTTATTGAAGATAGTTTTTTTTCTCTCCCATAATATATACTATTGCAGTTTCTCCTACCTCTCCTTCCAGTTCCTCCCCACTTCTCCATCCAGATCCATTTCCTTTCTGTCTCTCATTAGAAAACAAGTAGGCTTCCAAAGGATAATAATAAAATAAAATAGTGTCCTAATTAGAGTTTTACTGCTGTGAACAGACACCATGACCAAGGCAACTCTTATAGGGATATTTAATTGGGGCTGGCTTACAGGTTCAGAGGTTCAGCCCATTATTATCAAGGCAGGAACATGGCAGCATCCAGGCAGGCATGGTGCAGAAGGAGCTGAGAGTTCTACATCTTCATCTGAAGGCCGCTTGCAGAATACTGACTTTCAGACAGCTAGGATGAGGGTTCTAAAGCCCACATCCACAGTGACACACTTACTCCAACAAGACCACACCTACTCCCACAGGGCCACACCTTCTAATAGTGCTATTCCCTGGGCTGAACATATACAAACTATCACAAATAAGATAAAACAAAAATAAACACATCAGCATGGGACAAAACAATCAGAAGGAAAAGAAGCCAAGAGAAGACACACAAGCTCACGTGCTCATATATTTAGGAATCCCATAAACACATTAAACTAGAAGCCATAATGTATATGTATACACACACACACACACACACACACACACACACACACACACACACACACGTACTGTAGAATAAAAGGAGGAAAGGAAAATATATAAAATAAAAACAAAAATAAAAATAAGACAAAAATTTTAAAGGTCTTGCCTCAATATTATGAGACAAGGAAACATGAACAATGCACTGAGTTTGTCATCATTAGCCTGATTTAACATTTTTTCATTGCTTGCTCTCTCCCTATCCTATCTATCTATCTATCTATCTATCTATCTATCTATCTATCTATCTATCTATCTATCTATCTATCATCTATCTAGTGTGTATGTATGAGGGTGGGCGTGCACCTGCCAGGGTGCATGGATAGAGGTTAAAGGACAACTTATAGGAATCAGTTATCTTCTGCAACCACATTGGACTCCCCAGAGAATGAACTTAGGTAGTCTAGCCTGGAGACAAATACTTTAACTCACAGAGACATTTCACTGGCTCTCTAGCTTAACTTAGTTTTCCTTCTCAGAGTTGTATAAAGCGAAAACCTATTTGAGAAATGAGCCTGGGAAAAAATCGGAAGACAAATGTTGAGCTTTGTCTTCAGGTCACATAAGGAGAATGGAGCATGATGGACAGGCTGGAGGAAGAGAGACTGACAGGGAGGATTCAGTGATTGTCACTGGATACACACTGTGTTATCTGTGGGACTAGACTGCAGAGCCACATGGGCAATGAGGCAGCATTCTCTCACTGGGCATGTGACACCATATCTAGTGGTGACCCGGCACTGGAGAGCAGATGTTTAAGGCAGATTTTAGGAGCAAAAGATGCCATATGGGACACTGGGAGCATTTTCAAGAGGAAATCTAATGATGGGGTACTACAAGTTATTAGGAGTGATTTGCTAAGTCTCAACTAGGACTGCCAAGGCTCTGAATCGTGAAAGACAGTCACCTATGAGAATAGATTTGATATGTTTAGTTGATGAAATTTGGCAACCCAAGGGGGCCCAAAGGTTTACCTAGATTAATTATACTATTTAGATTAGGTGACACTAATTTTCTTTGGATATGTAGTGTACTTTGGAAAGTACAACCATTTTCAGAGAGGCTAAGTATGAGGTCATCTGGAAAAGACAACTGAAGTTAAGACATCAAGTAGAGACAATGGAAAAGAGTTCAGAATTTGGGGCAGTTGTATGGGAGAGAGTGGATTATAGATGATAAAGCCACAGGTTGGAGGGAGTCATCTAGGGGGAACAAAGTCTTCAAATATAACAACATGAGGGAAGGTCAGAAGAACCCTTGTAACTGCTGTGGTCACCACAAGGAGGAAACATTAATACCTGCTGTTTCACAGTCTTTATGCCATTTCCTTAGAACCCTGACATGGTTCTGGAATTGTTTATTTATCCCAGGTCCTTCAAACCCACATGTTCCTTCCCTCTGTTTAGTGATCATCACTTATTCTCTGTCATGGAAAGTTTTAGTTTACCTTAACTTTTTTAAAAAAATTTTTACTTTATGTGTGAATATTTTGTCTGCATGTATGTCTGTGCACCAGCACATACCTAGTCCTCAAAGGGGATCGGTAAGGGCATCCCTGAAAGTGGAATAACAGTCAGTGAGTTTCCATGTGGATGCTGGGAATCAGACCCAGGTCCGCTGTAGCTAGTGCATGTTAACAGCAGAGCTATCTCTTCAACCTTGCCCTTGATTTTTAATAGTTTTACTGAGTATAATAGTCAGGCTTCACAACTGTGATTTTCCACAATTGCAGAATACATCTTTCCAGGTCTTTCTGGTGCTAAAAGTTTCTGTCAAATAATCAGGTGTTGTCTTGATGGGCCTGGCTTTTTCTTCTGCAGCTTTTAATGCCTGTTATTTCCCTATATTTTTAATGTTTTAACATACTATGTTGTTGGGAGTTTCATTTCTGGTCCTATCTATTGGTATATCATTTGTTCCCATATGATTAATATTCTTGCTGAGGCCATTTCAGGTTTAACTAGAATTTTATCTCCTTCATGGAGAATCCCATGGAAAATTACCAAACTCTATTTTGGGAACCTGAGGTCAGATCCACTTAGCTAGCCTATCTTAGCTTATGGTAACTGCCTGCTTGTGTGGAATGCCCTCCAGTTAACTGCTTATCTTTGCTTCTGTTAAACTGCTTGCTTCTGCAAAACCTTATGGCACTGCGGAGTGAGATGCTACAATGTGGTTTCTGCCTTTAAAAACCCATGCTTTGGACCCTTGGGTCTATGCTTAGATCCTAAGTACCTGAGTTTAGTTGCAGTCAGCTGAAATAAAGAATCGCAATATATAAACTCAGGCTATAAACTGTGTCTAGATGGTCACCACTAGTGCTCTCCCCATAACATAATCACCTCTTTTTGTTTGGTTTGGGAAATGTATTTCTATGCTTCTACGTCTTCTATGCCTCTAATTGAAAGATGAGGTCTTTGCATGGTGTCCAGATTTGTTCTATGTTCTACATGCATGTATATACACACACTTACACATACATGCATTTATTACTGACTGTTTCTGAGTGACCTTTACCTTGTCTTCCAGCTTTGTGTTTGTTTTCTCCATGGTCTGCTCTTCTGGAAAGGCTTTTTAGTGAGACTTTTATTTGTCTTCTTGAATTTTTCATCTCCAGCATCCATTTCCATTTGAGTTCTCTTCAGCAGCTCTCTTTACTGAATTCTGTTTTCATATATTGGATTGACTCTTTTACTTCATTCTTATCTGTTTTTGTCTGCATCTATTCATGTCTTCTTTGAGTTGTTTGAGCATACTTATACTTGTTCTTTTAAGTCCTTTGTCTGGAAGTTCTTTCAGGGCATTTCATTAGGTGCCATTATTGTAGGATGGTGATTTGTGAAGGAGGTATGCTATGTTGGATTTTCACATTGTTTCTGTTGTACCCTGGGAGTTGATATCAGAAGTTTGTGGGTTAACTTTCTTTTCCTTCCTCCCTTCCCCACCCTATGCTGTACAAATACTCTACCATTATGTTTTCTCTCCAGCCATAAGGACATTTTCATAAATATTTAATGTGCTATGAGTATATGCCCTCTCTTCTGTTTCCCACACATCCATTAGTTTCCCCTAGATTATTTCTGCATCATTTTACATTCTACTTCTACATTATTTTACTTCTACATTCCTGTACCTACATGGTTATATTTTTTCTAGGAATCATAAAGGAGAAAAAGCATGATATTTGCCTTTCTCTAAGGTAGTGAATTTTTAACACTTAAAAAGACCCTACAACTTTCTACTTTGCTTACTACGACTAATCTCAGATGAATTTCATCCAGGAAGTCAGTGATTTGGGTCCATACTTCTCAGTTCATATTACTTGCTGATGGTTGCAGAAGCTGGGAGCAGCTGAGGAGAGGTTATTAAAGATAATGTTGAAAGTGTGGTGTGCACATATTTCTGTCCTCTAATCGTTAGCATTTCTTGAGTGTGTGTGTGTGTGTGTGTGTGTGTGTGTGTGTGTGTGTATGTGTGTGTGTGTAGGGGAGGTTTGGAGCCTTTTTCTTTTTTTTCTTTAATTTTTATTAAATTGGGTATTTCTTATTTACATTTCAAATGTTATTCCTTTTCCCAGATTCCTGTCCGTCAGCCCCCTAATCCCTCCCTCTCCCATTCTATATGGGTGTTCCCCTCCCCATCCTTCCCCCATTACCGCCCTCCCCCAAACAATCCCCTACACTGTGTGTCCAACCTTGGCAGGACCAAGGACTTCCCCTTCCACTGGTGCCCCAACAAGGCTATTCTCTGCTACCTATGAGGTCAGAGTCCAGGGTCAGTCCATGTATAGTCTTTGGGTAGTGGTTTAGTCCCTAGAAGCTCTGGTTGGTTGGCATTGTTGTTCATATGGGGTCTCAAGCCCCTTCAGCTCCTTCAGATCTTTCTCTAATTCCTCCAACAGGGGTCCTGTTCTCAGTTCAGTAGTTTGCTGCTGGCATTCGCCTCTGTATTTGACATATTCTGGCTCTGTCTCTGAGGAGAGATCTACATCCGGTTCCTGTCTGCCTGCACTTCTTAGCTTCATCCATCTTGTCTAGTTTGGTGGCTGTATATGTATGGGCCACATGTGGGGCAGGCTGTGAATGGCTGTTCCCTCAGTCTCTGCTCCAAACTTTGCCTCCCTATCCCCTCCTATGGGTATTTTGGTCCCCCTTTTAAAGAAGGAGTGAAGCATTCACATTTTGGTCATCCTTCTTTAATTTCATGTGGTCTGTGCATCTTGGGTAATTTGAGCATTTGGGCTAATATCAACTTGTCAATGAGTGCATACCATGTGCATTTTACATTTCAATAGGCCAAGTAAGCCACTTGGTGGAAACTTCTGGGAGTAGTGGTTCTAATGGTACAGAGCTTAAGTCCTGGCTCAACACTTCCATTTGTTGCTTTTCCTTTTCTGATGCCTGTTTAGACAACACAGTGTCAAAAAGTTAGACAGCTTCTTATCCTGTTAATTAGTGTTGGGCACTGACTGAGAAAGAATAGGACAGGCTGGTTGTGTGAGGCAGTCATATTCCTAGGTTCCTATTATTTGACGCATGATTTAATGCTTTAAGTTCTGTAAACCTCTGTTTTCTCGACCAGGAACTAAGAAATGTTCATGCATATATAACAAAATTTGAGGATTAAGTAAGACAACATGCTTTTAAATGTACTTGCAAACTCTGGTTGTACCAGTTGTGTTTAACTACTGATTCTTAGGGTGCCCATCAGAGAGCATTGCTGTAGCCAGATTAGAGGCTTGGTCAGGATGGTGGTTTTTAAGCTAGTCAGGGCCCATACTCCATCAGCAGGTAAATATTCTAATATCACTACTAGATGCTGGTGAGTCACAGAGTGCTTCCTCTTTGCTCTCCCAGCCATTTGAGTACAGTTGGAAAGAGCAGGGTGTCTGTCTCTCACTTCCAGAGAATGACTGAGGTGCCCCAAGGTCTGTGAGTATGAGCTAGAGATCTCCTTTGATGGACTTGGAAAGACAAAGTTTCCTTTCGAAAGGGATGTCCTGGATACCTGTTGAGTCAATAAGGAGTGTCAGATAGACCTTCAGAGATACCCATAGACAAACAGACAGAGAATCTTCTAGATTCACATTGGTTCTATGAATGCCCACCTGCCAATAGGAACTTTACAGGTAGGTGTGGCTAGTATGCAGGTACATGTCTCTCCCCTTTTCTTGCTTTCCGTTTATTAAAGTGTTGTTCAAAGTAATAAAGTTACAAGAAAAATCATGTCCCCTTGAATAGTTTCTTGAATCGCTAAGTTAGGCCACAGTCCAAAGCTATTGAAAATTCAGGCTGGAGAGCTGACTCCAATCTTAGGAGCTCTGTTTCTCTTGCAGAGGACCCAGGTTCAGTTACCACAGTGGCATGGTGGCTTACAACCATCTGTAACTTTAGCTCTAGGTGATCTGATGTCCCCCTTCTGACTTCCATGGACACTAGGCACACACTTCAGAGGACAAACATGCAGACAAAATATTCATACACAAAATGAGTAAAATATTTTAAAAAATCATTTAAAAAGCTAACAAAAAATTTAAACCATATTTAGTTTTGAATTTAGCACAGCAAACGCCTGTACTAGAAAATTATATATCATCATATTAAAAATCGAGTAGCTGTTCCTCAAATGTGAGTGTGAAATGTGGGTTTTGGCACCAGATATGTAGCTAAGGACATGACAGCTCTGAGGTATGGTTGAGGGGAAGGATTTTACTGTAAATACGAAGGGGAGCAGAGCCAGAGGCGTCTGGAAAAGATCAGAGCAAGAAAAGAATGTAGTAGATAAAACATGGTCGGTAGCCTGGTCCAGGGCAGGAGGGAGGAGGGAAAGAAGCAAGAGAGGAAGACAGAGAGTGTGAGGGCAAAGGAGTCCATGAGAGAGTGGACCACGAGAGAAAGACAAAAAGAGAGAGGCTAGTGCAGGACCCACAGAGCAGGGTTATACGGAATGAGAAGCTGGGGCGAGGGAAGCCTGTGAGCTGTAGAAGTTTAGGATAGGATAAGGTAATGGAAGGAACCAGGGTACTGAGTGAGCCTGGAGGCCACATGCGCTTTGCTGTGCTAACCACAAATCGCTCTTCGCTCCTTCTGAGGGTGACGAAGAATGGCTCCTTCCATAGAGGGGCATGGGCACCAGAATTTGGAGGAGTATTTGGACCTGACAATATATTATAACTTGAAAGCAGATTATTGAATTAACATCACTTTTAGGGGTCGGGGGTGCTTAGTATTTTTTGGAAGAAAAAATTTGTAATTTTCCAGTTACATTTCACATTTGGTTTTCCCAGGTTCACGTTTTCAGATGAAAAAATTTTATTTTGATTTGTAAAATTGTATTGATTGGCTGAGTTTAAGTGCCAGATTATTTTTTGTATAATTGCAAATCTTTTATTAATGTGAGGTTTTTTAGATCCTTATTTTTTTTTGGGAAGAAGAAATCTATACTTTATTTTGGTATTAAAATTTGAAATCGATAGTCCATTAGAAAAACAGAAACAAAACAAAGCCCAGGAGTATCGTAGCTTCCTTCTGCCTTTCCATGCTCTGATTTAAAGGTCTGATTTCAACCACAAGGTCAAATACTCATATTCTAGGGGAAAAGTGGTGATTCACTGCACCATTCTAGAAATTCTTTCTCTGTGTATGAGTCTGTGCACATGCATGTGCCTATGTGTGATGTATACATGTGTGTACAGCACACCAGCCCTCTGTTTCAGAACTTTGTAGCAATTTTCTTTCCTTTCTCCACTCCTTGTTCCAGAAATGGCTGCATCTTTTTATGTAGTACCAGCCACATCCCATAGGCAAGATGGTGAAGGGCAGTGTGAACGGATTTGGCCATATTGGGTGCCTGGTTACCAGAACTCCTTTCTGCTCTACAATTGGCAAAGTGGAAATTGTTGCCATCAATGACCCCTTCATTGACCTCAACTACAATGGACTACATGTTCCAGTATCATTCTACCCATGGCAAGTTCAATGGCACAGTCAAGGCTGAGAATGGCAAGCTCGTCATTAACAGGAAGCCCATCACCATCTTCCAGGAGCGAGATCCCACCAACATCAAGTGGGGTGACGCTGGTGCTGAGTATGTCATGGAGTCTACTGGCAGCTTCACCACCATGGAGAAGACTGGGGCCCATTTGAAAGGCGTCATCATTTCTGCCCCTTCTGCTGATGCCCCCTTGTTTGTGTTGGGTGTGAACCACAAGAAATATGACAACTCCCTCAAGATTGTCAGCAATGCATCCTGAACCACCAACTGCTTAGCCCCTTCCACCCCCACCCCCCCACCCCCCGGCCAAGGTCATCCATGACAACTTTGTCATCGTGGAAGGGCTCATGACCACAGTTCATGCCATCACTGCCACTCAGAGAAACTGTGGATAGGACCTCTGGAAAGCTATGTCATGAGAACATCATCCCTGAATCCACTGGTGCTGCCAAGGCTGTGGGCAAGGTTATCCCAGAACTGAATGGAAACTTACTAGCATGGCCCTCCATGTTCCTACCCTCAGGGTAGCCATTGTGGATCTGACATGCTGCCTGAAGAAACCTGCCAAGCATGATGACATCTAGAAGGTGGTGAAGCAGGCATCCAAGGGTTCACTAAAGGGCATCTGGGACACATGGAGGACCAGGTTGTCTCCTGCGACTTAAACAGTGACTCCCACTCTTCCACTTTTGATGCCAGGACTGGCATTGCTCTCAATGACAAGTTTGTAAAGCTCATTTCCTGGTATGACAATGAATATGGCTACAGCAACAGGGTGGTGGACCTCATGGCCTACATGGCCTCCAAGGAAGAAGAAACCCTGGACCACCCACCCCAGCAATGGTACTGAGAGCAAAACAGAGGCTCTTGGCTGCTGTGGAGTCTCTGTCCTAACTCGGCTCCCAATATTGAGTATCTCCCTCACAGTTTCAATCCCAGACCCCCATAATAATGGGGGGAGGTTAGGGAGGTCATTCCTAATCTCTTGAATATCACCAATAAAGTTCACTGTACACACACACACACACACACACACACACACACACACACACACACACCACAGAATACATAGATTCACCCAGAAAGTGACTTCTAGACTAGGCCCAAAGATGCCTTGTTGAGTTTTTTCTCTATGAATTGTAATGCCAAATCCTGCCCCCAGATATGAGAGAATCATCATGTCACCACGTGATTCTCTATAACCTTGACCCTTAATTTAAAACTATTGGTTGAATAAAGATGCCTTCAGCCTATACCTGGGCAGAGAGAGATAGGTGAGGTTTCAGTTCCTGGGCTTGAGGTCTGAGGCAGGAGACCAGGAGGAGAGAGAGGAAAAGGTGGAGAGAGAAGACACTATGGTGTTGTTGAATCATGAAACATGGCTATGAGGACTGGCCAATTAGAATAAGACTGGCTCAGGAGGAATTGGAATATGACAATGGCTATCATATCTCAGGATTAATGGCAGGAAAGTAGACATAATAGTACAGAGGGTAGATACCTGCCCAGCTCCAGTGCATACGGCTTATCGTAATATAAGAGTTGTTTGTCTTTTATCTGGGAACTGAGTGATCAAGGTGGACTAGAGACCACTGAATGAGATTAAAAAAATTACTGCAACATGGGCTGGAGAGATGGCTCAGTGGCTAAGAGTACTGACTGCTCTTCCAGAGGTCCCGAGTTCAAATCTCAGTAACCACATGGTAGCTCATAACCATCTATAATGAGATCTGATGCTCTCTTCTGGTGTGTCTGAAGACAGCTACAGTGTACTTATTATATAATAAATACGTAAATCTTTTAAAAAATTAGAATAATGCCCAAATTCCATATTATGTATAAGTTCTAATAATCACCTTAAAGTCATTTATGCAAATATATATGGAAAATGACACAGTAACTGTGAACAACAACTCAAGTGTAAAATGTGAGAAGTCTGCCCTTTCTACCAGCCCTGTACGTTACTGCAAGGCTTTGGCAGAGAAAAATCACCGAATCCTTTGCTCACTGTATATCTGAATTCACTCCGAATGTGAATCAAGTAAAGTTTGGATAGCAATCTGCTTGTTTAACATTGCTGAGTGTCAGTATGTCGATACATTCAAAAGATAAGGAAATGGAGTAAAAATCACTGTGGAGGTGGTAAGAAGCATACACATTAACCTGTTTGATTATATGCTGTATTAAAGCACTCATTCTGTTCTCTGTTCGTGTGTGCACAGGCTTGTGCATGTGGAAACCTGAGATTGATACAGGGTGCCTTCTTTAATCTCTCCTCATCTTAATTTTTAATACAGGGTCTCTCATAGAACCTAGAACTTGCTGCTGGAGTTTGGCTGTGCAGTACACAGGAATCCTCTTGTTTCTGCCTGCACAAAGCTGGGATTATAGGTGGGTGCTGACATTCTGCTCATCCTGCCCAGCTCTTTAGATGAGACCTACAAGCACTGTATTGACAGATCCATCTCCCCAGTTACCATCATTCATTCATTCATTCATTCATTCATTCATTCATTCATTCATTCATTCTTCATTCAGCTTACATTTGAAAACCTTTTGTAAGCCAGGTACTGTTTTAAAAGTTGAACATACAGCTTTCCGGTTTCCATCTGCACCAGGAGCTGAAGCTGTGTCATAGCTCTCTGTACCCAGATCCTGCTGGGAGAAAGCTGATCTTCCAAGAGTGCTGACACACCTGAGAACTCAGGTAAGAGCACCACTTCTACTCAGAGAGACCTGCCCAGAGCTCTCAGAACACAGGAACTGAGGAGCAGTCTGGGACACAATTCTTCTGGTTTCTGTCTGCTCCCGGAGCTGACCCTGTGATACAGCTCCCTGTATCCAGACCCCTCCAGGAGAGAGCTGGTCTCCCAGGAGTGCTGACACACAGACTTAGAGGAGGGTCAAGCCACTGTCAGAGACAGCAAGACCAGCTAACACCAAGAAAACCCAATGGTGAGACGCAAGTGCAAGAACCTAAGCAACAGAAACCAAGGCCACTTGGCATCATCAGAACCCACTTCTCCCACCACAGCAAGTCCCCAACACACCAGAGAAGCAAGATTCTGATTTAAAATTACATCTCATGATGTTGTTAGAGGACTTTAAGAAGGACATAAACAACTCCCCTAAAGAAATACAGGACAACACAGGTAAACAGGTAAAAGCCTTTAAAGAGGGAACACAAAAATCCCTTAAAGAATTACAGGAAAACACAATCAAAAAGGTGAAGGAATTGAATAAAACCATACAGCATCTAAAAATGGAAATAGAAACAATAAAGAAAGCACAAATGGAGACAACCCTGGAGATAGAGAACCTAGGAAAGAGATCAGGAGTCACAAACTCAAGCATCACTAACAGAATACAAGAGATAGAGGACATTATCTCAGGGGCAGAAGATACCATGGAAACATTGACACTAACATCAAAGAAAATGCAAAACACAAAAAGCTCCTAACCCAAAACATCCAGAAAATCCAGGACACAATGAGAAGATCAAACCTAAGGATAGTAGGTATAGAAGAGAGTGAAGATTCCCAACATAAAAGGCCAGGAAATATCTTCAACAAAATTATAGAAGAAAACTTCCCTAACCTAAGGAAAGAGATGCCAATAAGCATACAAGAAGCCTACAGAACTCTAAATAGATTGGACCAGAAGAGAAATTCCTCCTGTCACATAATAGTCAAAACACCAAATGCAGGAAACAAGGAAAGAATATTAAAAACAGTAAGGGGAAAAGGTCAAGTAACATAAAAAGGCAGACCCATCAGAATTACACCAGACTTCCTAACAGAGACTATGAAAGCTAGAAGATCCTGGGCAGATGTCATACAGACCCTAACAGAACACAAATGCCAGCCCAGGCTACTGTATCCAGCAAAACTCTCAATCACCATGGAGAATCAATATGGAGAAACTAAGATTTCCATGACAAAACCAAATTTACACAATGTATTTCCACAAATCCAGCCCTACAAAGGATAATAGATGGAAAACTTTAACACAAGGAGGGAAACTACACTCTAGAAAAAACAAGAAAGTAATCTTTCAACTAACCAAAGAAGATAGCCACTCAACATCAATGGACACAATTTCCCAATAGAAATACATAGACTAACAGACTGGGTATGTAAAGAAGACCCAGCATTTTGCTACATATAGGAAATGCACCTCAGTGACAAAGACAGACACTTCCTCAGAGTAAAAGGTGTGGGGCGGGGGGGAGAAGTTTCCAAGCAAATGGTCCCAAGAAACAAGCTGAAGTAGACATTCTAATATAGAATAAAATAGACTTTCAACCAAAAGTTATCAAAACAAAACAAAACAAACAAACAAACAAAAAAAAAAACAAGACAGGACACTAAATACTTGTCAAAGGAAAAATGCACCAAGATGAACTCTCAATTCTGAATATCTATATACTCCAAATGCCAGGATACCTGCATTCATAAAAGAAACTTTCCTAAAGCTCAGAGCATACACTGCACCTCACACAATAATAGTAGGAGACTTCAACACCCCACTCTCATCAATGGACAGATCATGGAAACAGAAACTAAACAGAGACACAGTGAAACTAACAGAACTTATGACCAAATGGATTTAACAGATATTTATATAACATTTCATCCTAAAACAAAAGAATATACCTTCTTCTCAGCACTTCATGGTACCCTCTCCAAAACTGACCATATAATCGGACACAAAATAGGCCTCAACAGTTACAAGAAGATAGAAATAATCTCATGCATCCTATCAGATCACCACAGACTAAGGCTGGTCTTCAATAATAACAAAAATGACAGAAAGTCTCCATACACATGGAAACTACACAATGTTCTACTCAATGATAACTTGATCAAGGAAGAAATTAAAAAAGAAATTAAAGACTTTTTCGAATTTAATGAAAATGAAGGCACAACATACCCAAACTTATGGGACACAATGAAAGCAGTGCTAAGAGGAAAACTCATAGCTCTGAGTGACTCCCAAAAGAAATTGGAGAGAGCACACACTACCAGCTTGACAGCACACCTGAAAGCTCTGGAACAGAAAGAAGCAAATACACCCAAGAGGAGTAGAAGGCAGGAAATAATCAAACTCAGGGCTGAAATCAACCAAGTACAAACAAAGAAACTATACAGAGTATCAACAAAACCAGGAGCTGGTTCTTTGAGAAAATCAAAAAGATAGATAAACTTTTAGCTAGACTAACCAGAGGGCACAGAGACAATATCCAAATTAACAAAATCAGAAATGAAAAGGGAGACATAACAACAGAATCTGAGGAAACTAAAAAAAAAAAAAATCATCAGATCCTACTACAAAGGCCTATATTCAACAAAACTGGAAAATCTGGATGAAATGGACAATTTTCTAGACAGATAACAGCTACCAAAGTTAAATCAGGATCAGATAAAGCATCTAAACAACCCCATAACTCCTAAAGAAATAAAAGCAACAGAAATAAAGGAATAGAATTAAAAGTCTCCCAAACTTAAAAAGACCAGGACCAGATAGGTTTAGTGCTGGATTCTATCAGACCTTCATAGAAAACATAATACCAACACTCTCCAAACTATTCCACAAAGTAGAAGCAGAAGGAACACTACCCGATTCCTTCTTTCAAGTTACAATTATGCTTACACCTTAACTACACAAAGACCCAACAAAGAAAGAGAAGTTCAGACCAATTTCCCTTAAGAATATCAATGCAAAAATATTCAATAAAATTCTCATAAACCGAATTCAAGAACACATCAAAACAATCATCTATCATGATCAAAAAGGCTTCATCCCAGGGATGCAGGAATGGTTCAATATATGGAAATCTATCAACATAATTCACTATATAAACAAACTCAAGGGAAAAAAGCACATGATCCTCTCACTAGATGCTGAGAAAGCATTTGAAGAAATTCAATACCCCTTCATGTTAAAAGTCTAAGAAAGATCAGGAATTCAAAGCCCATACCTAAACATAGTAAAAGCAATATACAGCAAACCAGTAGCCAACATCAAACTAAATGGAGAGAAACTTGAAGCAATCCCACTAAAATCAGGAACTAGACAGCTGCCCCCTCTCTTCCTACTTATTCAAAATAGTCCTCAAAGTCTTAGCCAGAGCAATCAGACAACAAAAGGAGGTCAAAGGGAAACAAATTGGAAAAGAAGTCAAAATATCACTATTTGCAGATGATATGATAGTATACTTAAATGACCCCAAAAATTCCACCAGAGAACTCTTCGAGCTGATAAACAACTTCAACAAAATGGCTGGATATAAAATTAACTAAAAAAAAAAATCAGTATCCTTCCTCTACTCAAAGGATAAACAGGCTGAGAAGGAAATTACAGAAATGACACCCTTCACAATAGTCACAAATAATATAAAATACCTTGGTGTGACTCTAGCCAAGCAAGTGAAAGATCTATATGACAAGAACTTCAAGTCTCTGAAGAATGAGATTGAAGAAGATCTCAGAAGATGGAATGATCTCCCATGCTCACAGATTGGCAGGATTAATATAGTAAAAACTGCCATCTTGCTGAAAGCAATCTACAGATTCAATGCAATCCCTATCAAAATTCCAACTCAATTCTTCACAGTCTTAGAAAGGGCAATTTGCAAATTCATTTGGAATAACAAAAAACCCAAGATAGTTAAAACTATCCTCAAGAATAAAAGATCTTCTTGGAGAATCACCATCCCTAACCTCCAGTTATATAACAAAACAGTAACGAAAAAAATTGTATGGTATTGGTACAGAGACAGGCAGGTAGAACTGTAATAGAACAGATGACCCAGAAATGAACCCACACACCTATGGTCACTTGATTTTTGACAAAGGAGCTAAAACCATGCAGTAGAAAAAAGACAGCATTTTCAACAACTGGTGCTGGTTCAACTGGAGGTCAGCATGTAGAAGAATGCAAGTCAATCCATTCTTATCCCCTTGTACAAAGATCAAGTCCAAGTAGATTGAGGACCTCCACACAATACAGATACACTGAAACTAATAGAAGAGAAAGTGGGGAAGAACCTCAAACACATGGGCATAGGGGAAATTTTTCTGAAGAGAATACCAATGGCTTATGCTCTAAGATCAAGAATTGACAAGTGGGACCTCATAAAATTGCAAAGCTTCTTTAAGGCCTGTCATTGAGGCAAAATGGCAACCAACAGATTAGGAAAAGATATTTATCAATTCTATATCTGATAGAGGGCTAATATCCAATATATACAAAGAATTCAAGAAGTTAGACTCCAGAGAACCAAATAACCCTATTAAAAATGGGGTACAGAGCTAAACAAAGAATTCTCAACTGAGGAATATTGAATGGCTGAGAAGCACCTAGAGAAATGTTGAACATCTTTAGTCATCAGGGAAATGCAAATCAAAACAACCCTGAGAATCCACCTCACACCAGTCATAATGTCTAAGATCAAAAACTCAAGTGACAGCAGATACTAGCAAGGATGTGAGAAAGAGGGCACTCTTCCATTGTTAGTGGGATTGCAAGCTGGTACAACCACTCTGGAAATCAATCTGGCAGTTCCTTAGAAAATTTGACACAGTACTACCTGATGACCCAGCCATACCACTCCTGGTCATATACCCAAAAGATGCCCCAACATACAACCAAGACACATGCTCCACTACTTTCATAGCAACCTTATTTATAATAGCCAGAACCTGGAAAGAACCTAGATGTCCTTTAACAGAGAAATGGATAAAGGAAATGTGGTACATTTACACAATGAACTATTACTCAGCTATTAAAAACAATGACTTCATGAAATTTTAAACAAATGGATGGAATTAGAAAATATCATCCTAAGTGAGGTAAACCAATCATAAAAGCACACACATAGTATGTACTCACTGATAAGTGGATATTAGCCCAAGTATTCAGAATCGCCAAGATACAACTCACAAACCACGTGAAACTCAGGAAGGAAGACCAAAGAATGGATGCTTCAGACCTTAAAAGGGGAAGCGAAAATACTCACCAGGGAAATATGGAGACAAAGTGTGGAGCAGAGACTGAAGCAAAGGCCATGTAGAGACTGCCCCACCTTGGAATCCATGCCATATACAGTCACCAAGACCAGACACTATTGCGAATGCCAAGATGTTCATGCTGACAGGAGCCTGATATAGCTGTCTCCTGAGAGGCTCTGACAGAGTCTGACAAATACAGAGGCAGATGTTCATAGTCAACCATTGGACTGAGAATGGGTCCCCAATGGAGGAGTTAGAGAAAGGATTGAAGGAGCTGAAGGGGTTTGCAACCCCGTAGGAAGAGCAACAATACCAACCAACCAGACCTCCCAGAGCTTCCAGGGACTAAACCACCGACCAAAGAGTACACAGGGATGGATCCATGACTCCAGGGGCATATATAGTAGCGGATGGCCTTGTCAGGCATCAATGGGAGGAGAAGCCCTTGTTCCTGCCAACCTTAGGTGACTCAGTATAGGGGAATGTCAGGTCAGGGAGGTAGGAGGAAGTGGGTAGGTGAGGGAGCACCCTCATAGAAGCAGGGGGACGGAGGATGGGATAGCAGGTTTCTGGAGGGGAAACTGGGAAAGGGGATAACATTTAAAATGTAAATTTAAAAAATCCAATAAAAGAAAAAAACGTAAAAAAAAAGATGCAAAAGAAAGTTGCCTGTAAATATGTTAAAAGTATTTTTAGGTGTTTCTATCCATTAAAGCAGAACTAATTAAAAGTTCTTGGAGATTCTACCTCAAAAAATAAAGAAGAGTTGGACATACAGTTATGCAGCCATAGAAACAACTCCTACAACTTGCACAATTTCTCTGTTGTGAGTGTAGATACACGTGAACAATCACAGTGTGGCCTGGCAAGTTACAAATATGCAGGATGGAGATGTGGGAGAGGGGTCCCAAGCTCAGATTCAGAGGGAGTATGGGATTCATACTTAAGAATGAAGGGCTGGGGCTGGAGAGTTGGCTCAGTGGTTCAGAGCACTCATTGCTCTTGCAGAGAACCAAGGCTCTCTTCCAACACCCACACGAAAGCTCATACCCATCTGTAACTCCAATCCCAGGAATCTAACACTCTCCTGGGAGATCTGACACCATTTTCTGGCCTTGTCAGACACCAGGCATGTTGGTAGTACGCATACACAAAGGAGGCAAAACCCTCATACACATAAAATGAAATGTCATTAAAGGAAAAAAACCCCTTAAATTTAGAGAAATGCATTAGATTTTAATATTTAATTAAAAAATTAAGTGGGGAGTGGGAGCCAGGTGTGGTGGTACACGCCTTTAATCCTGGCACTCATGAGGCAGAGACAGGTGGATCTCCGTGAGGCCAGCCTGGTCTACAGAGCAAGTTCCAGGCCTGCCAGGGCTATACAGAGAAACTCTGTCTTAAATATATAGATATATTTAATTCATTATTATTATGTATGGACAAGTCGAGATTAAATCATAACCTTTGGATTAAACCCAGGTCACTAAGTCTGTGCAGAAAGATGTGTTCATCTTTGGTCAGAATTAAGAAAGATTTGTTTCATGGAGGCAGAAGCAGGTGGAGAGGGAGCAGACACAATGTTAGATGTTAGTAGGCGATAAGAAAGTCTGAAGGGAGGTTTTCTTCCTCTTCTTTTTTTCTTCACTTCTTCCCACTAAAAAATGAGAACAATGTAAACAAGTGAAAACCAACAGGGAAAGACAGAAACACTCTCACCATAGGACTATTATTTTGACTCAGATTGAGATTTTAAAAAGAAGACCAAGAAAACAATTACATCTTTGTTCCACTGCTGGGAAATACACAGTCCCTGGGAAGCATGGTCCCTGGGAAATAGATGGTCTCTGAGAAACTCCTGAAGCAGGAAGGGAAATGCCTCTCGTTCTGTGGTCTCCTGCTGCTGATCAAATGTATCATCTTCCAAGTCTGCTCTGACGCCACACTATAATCACTAATCACCAAGAAGCTGTGCCACAGACTATATGACTATGCGACCCTCTTCCTACGAACCCTAAGAAAGCCATTCCACACAGGCTTATTGAAGAATGCTGACAGAGGTCTAACACCCAGATCCCACCATTGTGGAATTGGCGACATGAATCTTGGCAGACAAAAACAAAAACAAAAGACAAAAACATGTGACAACTTAATCTCATGACCAGCATCCTTTTCTCTGGGATGGAAAAGCCTGTACCATAACATCTAAAACAGGTTTTCCTGGGTCCTCTCCAGTGGACCTCCACACACTTCTGTTGCTCCATTACAGAGGGCTCGTGGCCCAGATAGATTAGAAGCCCAACTCCTAGAGGGTAGGGAAGACTGTACTTTATTTACTCATTGTGGCACCCAAAAGCCCACAGGAAGTGACACTATTAGGAGGTGTGGCCTCCTGGGAGGAAGTGTGTCACTGGAGGTGGGCTTTATGACTTCTGATCGTCAAGCCAGGCCCAGTGCCACCTTCTCTTACTGCTCCTGACAATTCAGTTGTAGGACTCTCAGCTATGTTTCTATTATCGTGTCTGCTTGCCTGCCACCATACTTCCTACCATGATGACAGTGGAGAAAACCTCTTAAACTGTAAGCCAGCCCCAATTAAATGTTTTCCTTTATAAGAGTTACCATGGTCATGTCATCCCTTTACAGCAATAAAACCCTAACTGAGACAGGTTGCTCACAGGTTGGCTTGCTTTCTTTGTCCCTATTTGGTTGAAAGGGCAAGAAGCTCACTCAATCTCTCTGGTAAGAACATTAATCCCATTTGTGAGGGCTCTACACTGATAGCATAGTCACCTCCCAAATGCCACCACATTCAGGTCATGGACCTTGAAGAGGACACAGACATTGAGACCAGAGCATGGGAAGCCACAAGACACAAATAAACAGAGTGACTTCAGATAGTGGTGAACGTTGTGAGAAAATGAAGGCAGGCCAGTATGATAGGGCTCCGGGTGGTGGGGGTCAAGGGAAGGAAAAATGCTGGGTCTATAGAATTGTGTGACAACTTAATCTCATGGCCAGCATTGAACTTGATGTGGCAGGGACAGCCCGTTGCTTCCTCGTGGCATTGCCCTTTTTCCATAATAAATGATAAGAATAATGACACTTAATTTCTTCTTCGATATTTAGCTGAGTCCATGGTCTCTCTGATTAAACATGGTATACTGATGTTCATATCTCCTTTAACTACAACATTCATGGACTGAGATCCAGCCAACAGCGTCCGACAGGACTGTGTTCTTCTGGATGGGTGAAGACATGGCTGGCGGTTGGAACATTTCAGGTCACCATGATCCACACAACACTGAGGATCAAGCTAGAATAGAGTCACAAAACCGAAGTGTGGTCTAGACACCATCTCCAGACCAGAACACGTGAGAGAGGAGCACATGTGTGCTACTGAGGCCACGAAGCTTTAGGTTCTGTGTGTTTCCCATCTGAGCCATTCCTCAGCCGTTCGTCCTTTCAGCTAGACTCTCTTAACTGTGGACTTAGCATCCTTACTCATCTCTGTCCTCCTCAGCTTGCTCTGCTGCGCCTTCTTTCTTTCCCCTCTGCTTTCCTCACTGCGCTTCCTCTTAAACCACCCATCTTTCAAAACTTAAAGACTCGGAAGAAACGAGCTGTTGAGTCCATTTAGAAAACAATGTTGAATCTAGAGACCACAAGCCCCACAGCTGAGAGAATAAGCTATGGTTCCCCACTTGCTCATGGCACACCCAACCCTCTTTGCTCCCAACCTGTTACTGAGTAAAATTTCAGACTGTCATTGTTTAAGATGAACCCGCATTCTTTAAGCCTTCTCTCCTTTGTGGGTCTTTTTCCTCACTACTTCCCCTTCTCTACTCTTTCCCCTTCCCGTCATACCATCTTCCCCCAGTGTTTCTGTTTGTTTGCCTTTAAGAACCCCAGACTCCACTTTTGCCACCCCACTCTGGGGCCTCCTTTTATGTCCCTCCATTTCAATCACTGTCTCTCTGAAACAGCCGCATTTGCATATTTATAGTTCCTTCAGATAATAAACACTGGCTCTCCTAGTCGTAGACTGTGAGAAAATATAGTTAATGAAGAGAACATATTGATAGTCGCAACCAGAAGTAAGCATTAGGTATTAATTTAATTAGACAGACTTTAAAACTCTAATGATAACCACGAGTTGTTTGGATAACATTGATAAGTATTGAACTGTCAGTGGACATTGCCCCGGGGACAGTTTCCCACAAAGCAAATTGGAGCTGTTTTGGTACCATTTGTATTTAGGAGACAAGCACAAGCAGACAGCAATGGATGTGCTTGAGCAAATACAGATTATCTGGACATGGTGCTGGCGTATCTTGACCCAACACAGAAATCTGGGCCAAATTCTCATGCAATTGAGCTGTTTCTATTTTGACATCATGGCGAAAGATAATTTTGAAACTTTGACTCTGTAACAGAAAAGAAAGCTGTGGGTGCGGTCAGTTAATAGTGCCCACTTCTACCCTTTCGGAAGCTTGCAACATTCCTGAACATTACAAAATAATTTTTCCTCCGGGCAACTTGTGGGCAATAATGTCATTGATACTATGCTCCAACCCCACTGCCTTCAACCCTGTGAGGACATTGAACTTCACCTTGGTTAACAAAATGTGGCAATTCTCGTACCTACAACATGGTGAGAGAGTTGGCGACTACAGCAGACTGTATCTCCTTATCTAGCTGGAAGACCAGACTGAGTGAAAGCAAGGACATCTGTCTCAACAATAGTCAGAGTCCAAGGACATAGAGACCTGAGTGAGCACAGGAACTCTTTACACACACAGGGCGGCACAGCGTCTCCCAGTTAGCTCTCCATAGGAAGCTGGCCTTTAACATTCCTTAGTTTAATGTTAGCTTAGGGGCTGACCCTGAGCAGCCCAGGCAGGTGCTCCACCACTGAGCTACACCCTCAGACCAGCAGTTTTTGAAAGTATTCTTTTAACGTTCTCAGATCATAATTTTTCTTATTAAACCCACTCAGCTCTTCTCGGGATACTAACATTTCACCTATCCTAACTGCTTGTGCAAGTGGGTTTTGACTTACAGTTTTAGACTCAAGTATTTAAGTTTACATAGCACTCCTGAGGCAGTCAGTAGAGCTGTTCTGGGAAAATTAAAAGAACTACTTGTTTATACTGACTTCCTGGATTAGTGGCTTTAACCTGAGGTGAGAGGGTACAAGTCCTTTCCCATCCGAGTCTTGGGGATACTACTCTTTAGAAATACGTCGGAGGGTAATATTGTTTTGGCAAATTACACATTGGTGTGTGTATTTGTGGGAGGTGGGGATAGAGGCTGATAATATTCTCACAGCCGACGTGCACTCCACATTTAAATATTTAGAATTTCAGTAGCCGCCGACTAGAAGAAATTTTATTACAAGAAAAATGATTATGGTGCGGTAGCTTCAGAGATCTGCCACGTACCTGCCACTTTCCTAGTGTGAGAAATGCCAAGCAGACATTACACTGCCTCTGTGATGATTACTTCTAAATGTCAGAGTGCAAGAAACACATTCAGGGGACTTCAGTGTCTCAGGGTAGTGTCAATTTAAAAGACACTCACATCGACTTTTTATTTAAACATGCTAAATGAAGTATGAAAAACAGGTTAAGGAATCAGGAGGAAGGAAAGCAAAAGAGAAACCCACTGACCAGAAAATTTTAAGTACGGTAATAGATGGCTGTATTTTTACATCAATTTTCACGGACCCCTTGCTGACAGCAGGCTCTGGTGAGCGCCTCCTAATCCTGCTGACAACTGGAATCACACTGTTCCTGTTATTTCGTTCTTATCACACATTGAATATGAAAAATTAAAAGCAGGATGAGAGCTATTCAATTATTGTGTGGACCACCTTAACAAATATGACAAATAACCACATTAATATCTTTTCCATTACTTTTAACAGTAACACTGGACTTTAAACTAAAATTGAATAACAGAGTGATATTGTAAATCAAAAGTGTAATCTGTTCCCCAAATCTCTCTAACAGTTAATTACGAACCCACTGAACTTGATTGAACTGCTATTTTGGAAATAACTCAAAGGAATTATTTTTTTCTTTCTTCTAATACAAATTGGCCACATTATAGATAATTATGTGTTTAAATAAACCTTTATCTTTCTAATTATGTGCACAGCATGGTCCCTAATTGCTTGGGGTCACTGAAATCTCAGGGCATCCCTGGGAAAGCTTCTCTGGTCTATCTTGTCAGATTTCCTTTCTCTGCTTGGAAGCCAATTTCTCTTCCTTTTTCTAATTCCCCTTTAGCAACAGAAATGGTGATTGGGATCAGGGCCAGGTAAAATTATTCTGACTTGTAGAAGTCAGTGAAATGAGCTACTGTAGACCTACTTAAGTTCTTTGATGTACACAGAATGTTATTTCTGATACAAACTAGAGGTAGGGAACCTCCCCGAGTGAGTCAGGGCTTCTGGGAGCTGCAGAATTTAAAATTTTTATTTGTAAAACAAAAACAAAAAACAAGTTAAACACACCTAGAAAGAACTATTTACCACAAATTAATTTTGCTCACCAAAGTCGAGGTTGGAACACGATGCATTGACCGTTCTGTTATCCCATTGTTACTGCATGTGTTTTAAAGTTTAGGTCAAGATTCAATGATGGTGATTTCACCATTAAGCTTCAGGGGCCACAGTGGAAATAGACACATTATATTGTATGCATCGAATATCACCTGAACCAAACCGAACTAAATCGAACCAAACCGAACCGAACTGAACCGAATCGAACCGAACCAAACCAAACCAAACCAATTGTCAAAGCTAGTTTATGGTTTTGGACCCTATCCCACTAGTTAGGGAGTCTCCTCTCAATCTTCCCTCCTCTTTTCTGCACCTTTGACAGAAAAGAGGCCCGGGAATCTAGACCTTGTCTGTAAGCCTGGGGCTAGTGACCAGTTCAGTATCTTGGAGGTTATTATCAAAGTCTTTTCTGAAATATCCCGACTGCGAGGATCACTGACAGCAACATCTCGGGACCTAAGGTTCAAAAGACCAAGGGCTCGCCTTGTTTGGCTTTTCTTGTTTGTTTAGGTTTCTTTTACTCTCTCCATCTCTTCCCAGCCTAGTGTAGGTCAAGCACAGGGGTTCACGCTTGGGTGTTCTTGTAGGGTCTTTGGGGCTTTACAGGTCTCTCTCAGCTCTAGAAAACAACGGGGGCAAAAACTCTGGGAATGAAGGAACTTCGAATTGGAATTAGAGAGCAAAAGGGCCTGGGCGGAGCTTTCAGACATTCGCCACGCCCATAGACACGCCCACCCCAGCCTGCCGGGCTGTGAGGTTCGGGCGCCCCCCAGTGGCCGTGTGCGCGCTCTGCTCCGGGAGGCGGCGGAAGCGGCTTCGGATTCTGGTCACGCGGAAATGGCGGAGGAGATGAGGCAGGAACTCTCGGCGCTGGCCGCGATCTTCTGCGGGCCCCACGAGTGGGAGATGTTGAGCTGTTCAGGTGAATACCCTGCCTCTCACCCTGCGGCCACTGCGGGGACCCGGGAGACCCGGTGTCCTGTGGCCTTGCGTAGGAGTGGGAGGGGAGTTGTCGGGGTTGGGGGTGGCCTGCGCTGGCAGTGCCTTCCCCGAGCTCGCTCTCCTTCTCCCCTGTGCTCTCTGGCCACTAAACAGTGCGCACTGCCCTCCTCATGGAATCCAGCCCCTCCAAATAGTCAGTACCCCCATAAGCATTTGTGCATTACGTCCTTGACAACAGTACGCAGTATTTGGTTGTCAGCCACGGGGAAGGCAGTCAGGAAAAGGTTGTTGTAGGTTGGGTGAAGCTTTGAATTCTCCAGAGTTGATTGGCTTTGATTTTATTTTATTTTTCGTTTTGTTTTTCTTAAAAAAATTTTTTTATTTTTATCTTTTTAGGCTGCTGAAAAGTGGCAGCCAGTTCCAGACTCCTGCTAGATGTGTAATCATGCAGCGCGCATTCATGAATGCCTTCTCTTCTAACATAGGCATGACACCGAGCCCCTTCTCTGAGAGTTTATAATCTGTAAAGCAATTATTGTTGTTGTTGTTTTTATTTTAAAAAGCTGAAATTTCATTCTTGCCTTGGTTTCCCTCTTCCACTCACACACATTTAAGTTTTAAAGTTTTTTCTGAATGTGTTTGTGTGTTTTACCTGCCAGTATATACCTGTACGATGTGTGCCCACTGCACAAGGAGACCAGAAGAGGGCGTTCAGGGGATAGGAGTTACTGAGGTTTGGGAGCCGTGTGCCCTATAGGTGCTGAGAACTGAACCCAGGACCTCCAGAAGTACAGTCAATTCTCTTGACCACTAAGTGCCCCCGACTCCCCCCTTTTGGGAAAGTGTGCTGATGCAGATCATCCTCCCTTCTCCCCCGAGCTGTCATAAGTCATGTACATTCTGACGTCAATAGGAGCCATCACTCTACTGTTACTTTGTAACTGCTATTGAAATCGCCTCTCTGACCATACATTGGCTTACCTCTAAGAACAAAGTGTGAAAAGTGCTAGACCTAAGGAAGCTACATTAAGAGGGCTTTGGGTTTCCATATGGTAAGTCAGAGACTCTGGGAGTTCACCCTTTCTTTTTATCCCTTCTTGCACGCACCCATCTGCAGACCCTTGTGGTGCTCTGTGATATTTCAGGCAATGTGAACTTTCTAGAAAAATGGAGCTGCTCTCTTTTTAAGTGCCTAGACCTGTCTTATCTTTTTGAAACTTCCTTAAGATCCCCCTATGAAAGGATTTATTGTAGGGATTTGTCACCCTCTTCTGATTGGGTAGCATCCTAATTGGTTAGCATCTCCTCTGTCTCCACAAATCTCTTTATTGATAATTGTTTCTGCCTGAGGCAGATATTTAAAGGGATCACTTGTGTCTTTGAGTTCTTGTATCATGGCTTACTTGCAATAGCTGGGAGGAACGAACCTGTGTTGTCTGGTGACACTGCTTTATAAATTCATGGTTGACCATTAGATACTGTTGATAGGCCAGAGAAAGACCCCCAAAAAGAAGTGGGGAGAGAAAGAGAGAGAGAGAGAGAGAGAGAGAGAGAGAGAGAGAGAGAGAGAGGTGTCTTAATACCGAGAACACTGCAGCCCTCTATCTGCTCTTAAATTGAGCATGACTTCAAGTCATGCCTCCTAATTAATTTAATTCAGTGTTCTGGCATCAATAAGTAATTGAATTATAAAGGAATTCAGTGTAACAACTTCGGACATTTTGTTTCTAGAAGGTTCATTGGAGAGTAGAACAGTTCAGCAATTGAAACAGGAATGTTTGACACTCACAGTGGGAGCTGTTATCCGAGCAGACTAAGGGTAGCAGGCTGCGTGGCTACCACCCTCACTGTTAGTGGCAGTCAGGGTATCACCCTGTACCCCATCATTTCACTCCTAGCCTTTGCCAAATAAGTCTCTCCTGTCTTCAGTGGGATTAGAAGAATATTGCAGTGGGCCTGTGTTTCTCTGTAAGACAGGAAGGCCCAGGCTGACCCTAAGGGCCAACTCTTTGGGTCCTGAGCTGAAAAGGCTTGAATAAATGGGTTCAGTTTAGTGGGGAGTAATTTATGTTAAGAATTTGAGGGAATCTACATCCTGGCCACTCAGATGTTAGAGGAAGTTCCAAGGAAGAGGTGCTGTGTGTGACAATCTCTTAGGGTTGCAAATAATGTAAACACCGTATATTTAACTGTGGAAAGCAGTGGGGATAAAAAATCAGGCGTTTCCCGTCCCCATCCCGTGAGTCAAGGCAGGTGCCAGGTTTGCTGTGGCTTCACGTGGCTCTTGAAGAGAGGCTTTCTTAGCTTTATTTCACATTGAAGATCACAAATGATCACATAGATTAAATAACCACCGAGCTCACAGGGCTGGGCTTGGCCCTCTGTCCCCTTCCTCTGTAGCAGAGGGATTGGTGCAGGAAAAGTTCTTAGTAAAACAATCCAGGCGTTGAGAATGAAACAATTTGAGCATCCGGAACAATAGTGTGGGTGGGCTCTGGCTTATAGTCAGAACGGTCTGGTGGTGGTGGTGGTGGTGGTGGTGGTGGTGGCGGCATTGGTGCAGGGCACATTCCCCTTCAACCATACATGTGTGCGGTCCCTTCTGAATATATCCATTTTCCTGGTGGGGTCATGGAGAGTATATCACTGTGGCCGGCGCTCATTATTAATGGAGTTGCACTTTGGAAACTGTCTTACGGGATTAAAAGTTGCAGAAGAGAGGAATCACACAAGTGCATCACATAGTAGGCTGGCGAGAGCTTCCCAGAGGGTTTTGTGTTGTTCGGATTGGATTCCACCCTCTTGCAAAACCATTATGGGTGCACATTGACATTGTTTGCCGACTGTCCTGGCTGAATGCACCTCTCTACAATCCGCATAGTCTTAGACATCATTTTCGCCACCTTTACCTTCCATTCTCTTTAGTTGTCTTGTTTCCTTCTCCGGGGACAATGAAAGCGTGAGAAAACCCAGAGACACTGTGTGTAACAATCTCGGAGGATTACAAACAATGTAAGCGTAAAGCAACATTTCTGTATGCGTATTTGTGGCGAGTGGCCTGGGAGTGGGAGTAAAGAAAATCTTGCTCTCATGAAGCACGAGGAGTGTGCGGGAGGCTTTTGAGTGCTTTTCTGTGCAAAGGCTTTGAGGACGTGTTAAAAACCGGGCAAAATAAAGCAAGTGCAGAGAACGTGAGTTACATATGTTATGCAAATGGTTTCTGGATGCACACTAAACAAATCCTAAAGACCTCCTTCTCATAGATTTTGTTTACTTTCCCAGCATCACTGTGATGGGATTGTGTATTTATCGTGTGTTGTAGGGATGAGGTAGGGAGAAACCTTTGAAACAGAATCAGAATGGGACCTGGGGTCTAATTCAGTTTCTTTATTTGAACTTCTGTTGTCTGCCATGTTAGGAATATGAATTCTTTTTCGTGTCTTCGGGAAAGGTTAAGGTTTGATTGTTTCAAGACAGGATCTACCCATGTAACCAGGAACTCTAGATCCCCCTGCCTCATCTTCCAAAGTTCTGTGTGTGCCTGGGCTAGGAAGAGTAGGATTCGGGTCTCTTTCAGTTTGAGTTGTGGTTGTAACATCAATGCTGTTCCAAGCAAATAGTTGATGTGCGTCTGAGCTTGAGCTAGAAAGCAAGCCCTGCATCTTTGTTAGAAGGCTTAGGCTGGGTGGAAATGCCCCGTCTTGGACCCAGATAAGCCTTGGGTCTTTGGGAGTTTCACTTTGGTAGGGTGGGCACGAGCTCTTAGGATGGAGGTGTGTGGAGAATGGTGTTTGTGAGGTACTAGCTGTCCTGGTTTGGGAGGAGTGGGGGCAAAGAGTAACCCTGGATGAACGATTTCTGATACCCATTCTCTTGCTAAGCCGTTAGTAACTTTAAATAACCTCAAAGCAGATAATAACTTTAGAGCAGAACGATTTTCTTTTTTGTTAGGAAAAAAACAAAACAAAAAAACAGAAGTAGACTTTGAGAGAACGAGACACACAAGGATTCTGGAGCAAGGGGAGCTGGTTATTGCCATGGAGGCCAGGGCAAATCAAACATGAAAGGGTAAGAGAGACACTTCTAGGTTTGGGGATTTAGCTCAGTGGTAGAGCTCTTGCCTAGCAAGCCAAGGCCCTGGGTTCGGTCCCCAGCTCCGGAAAAAAAAGAAGAAAAGGAAAAAAGAAAAGAAAAAAAAAAAAGAGAGAGACACTTCTAAAGAGGTCTTAGGGAGAAGATGAATTTTTAAAGAGATCCTGAGATTGATTGATTGATTGGTTGGTCTCCCACCACATTTGACGTCAGAACTGGGCCTGTTCAGGTCTTCTCATTTGCTTATGCAGATAGCGCCTTAGTTTGCTGCTCTGGTGTGTGTTTGTGGCACTCACTGGCCGGGGAGATCAATTAGGAAGACTGTGACTCTGCCAGTGTTAAGAACCAAAGCAGTTTTCCTTCTGAATATGTAAGGAGTGCTTTCCTTCCCAGTTTTCTAAAGTGAGAGTTCTGTGCTGACCAGAAAATAACAGAAGGACAAAGGAAATGGGTGCGGTGGCACACCTTTAATCCCAGCATTTGGGACTCAGAGGCAGGTGGACCTGTGAGTCTGAGGCCAGTCTGGTCTACAGAGTGAGTTTCAGGACAGCCAGAGCTACACAGAGAAACCCTGTCTTGATAAATTAGAAGGAAGGAGAAGAGGAGGAGGAGGGGAAGGAAGAGGAGGAAGAAGGGAGAGGAGGAGGAAGGGGAGGAAGACAAGAATGAAGGTAAAAACTTGCCTGGCCTCCTGCAGCTTTCTCTGGACTGTCCTCGTTCATGTACTGCACTGGGCTGGAACATGCTGGCTTTTTATGTAGCAGAGTAACAGGCTACCACAGGGGCTACCAGTGGTGCACAGTGGCTGCTGCATCCAGTCCTCGCCTGTGGGTGGCTTAAACACAGCACATCTTCAATGTACTGAATGAAGTTGTGAAGGCCAGAAGTCCAAAGTCAGTTTCCACCCAGATGAAATCAGACTGATGGAAGTGATGCTCCCCCCCAGCCCCGCCCCCAGCCCCTGGGAGTCCATTTGCCTGCCTCTCTTGCTGTATACCTGCACCCCATCCCTGAGGGGCCTCTTCCTCCATCATCAGATTAAAGCAGAGCTTCATGAGTCAGTGGGTAAAATCTGCATCTCCACCTGTCCCCTAAAGAGTTCTTGGGGAGAAGATGAATTTTTAAAGAGATCCTGTGATTGATTAATTGATTGGTCTCCCACCACATTTGACATCAGAATGGGGCCTGTTCAGTTCTTCTCATTTGCTTAGCAGATAGCGCCTTAGTTTGCTGCTCTGGTGTGTGTTTGTGGCACGCACTGGCCAGTGACATCCCCTCACTCAGGTCTGCAAAGGCCCTTCGCATGCGGGTAAGTCTACTCAGGGTCAGAGGAACAGGGTGCATACATTCGTAGGTCTGTTACTTAGCACAGCACAGGTCTCAAGGACTCCTATAGTTACGACATCCATGGTTATGGCCAGTAACGAAAACTTAAGCTATAAGCTATAAAATCTATATAGCTATAAAACATGTTTCTTATTAAATCCTTCTCCATTTGGGGAGGGTGATATTACTCTTTAAAGACAAAATTGGGATGCTTCAGAGGTAGAGAAAAAGTTAGTTTGGGTTAAGTATAATTTTGGGGAGCCTGCCCATGGCTGGGTCTGCTCTGCTCTGGGAGAGTGAGCAGATCATCAGCAGGGGTGGGTGAGGGGGTGAGGTGGGTGAGGGTGTGGTAGTTAAGGGGGTTGGGGGTGAGGTGGGTGAGGGGGTGAGGTGGGTGAGGGGGTGGTAGTTAAGGGGGTTGGGGGTGAGGAGCTTGGTTTTGCTTTTTGTGTAAAGGTTGCTTAGTATTGATAATATTTACTCTCTTCAATTCTTAGTTATATGGGGCCAGAAGCCCCAGAGGAATTACCACCTTTTGCCTGACAGTGGGGGATTAGGTAACGGATTTATTGCCAGCACTCTGGCCAGGCAGTCAGAAGTCATCCATTAACCTGGCTGGTTAACTCTTTGTAAGCCAGAGAGGAAGGAAAGGAAAAGAATTAAGATCCTTTACACAGGCATATTTGCACAGACACATATACATTTATACATCCACACTTGGGCCAGGCCTGACCACCTGTCTCAATTAACTCCACACGTATTCATGCGTGCTGACATACATGCACATGTACCTATATATGTACATATAAACAAACAGACATATACATTTGGATAGAAGGATGGATGGATGGATGGATGGATGGATGGATGGGACAGACCTTTCCAAGCCACCACACAACACCACACCACACCACACCGTCTTTATTTTTTTCGGGCCCTTTTGTAGACAAAAGTTCTTAGAAAATTACCTCACAGATAAAATGGTACACAAAATGGGAGTTACAAAAGGCTGTTGATATTAAGTCCAAAGCAACAGTTTTCCATGGCCTTGTTTTATCGTGGTACACACCTGTGGCTTCATCCTTGGACCTGAATGCTTTTCCTTGAACACAAATTTGTCCCAAGCCTATTTCTCTTTTTAGTGTCATTATGAAAGCTCATTGTATTTCTTATATGCAGACTTTACTTACTGTTCTGAGGAGTGGACTCATTCCATCCTCGATTCTACTTTATTACACCTCTCCAGCAAAACAACTAACACCATCTCTTAAAACTTTTCCTCCTAAGATTATTAGAATCAAATCAGGCGTTCTATAAAACCATTGATTCATCCAAACAGCATTAATTCATGAAAGTTCATCTTTAAGTTGATCTGCAGGAGATCTGCCCAATACGCTAGTGCCCAGGGACTATTATGTTAATTTAAAATGTCAGGAAAGTCAAGTCAGCTGCAAGAAGCAATCCTGAGGTGAAGTTCCAGGGAAAACTCAGGGATTGCCTACAAGGATTTATAAGACACAGAAAATCTGTTAAACTCAGAAGTGCCTTTTGTTACACTAGCAGGGGAGAGCAAATCGTCAAGGAAAGGCACAGGAGAATCCACGAGCAAGCGACGGGACATGGTCCTCTGGCGGACTTGTGCAAGCATTGCCGGATCCTTACAGAAGCATCCGATGCCTGGGAGAAGTGTGGCCAACCGGAAAGTGCACTTTTCCCACACAGTAGCAGTCAGGAGGTGATAGCTTCATTTGAGACTGAAGCTTCAGAGAGCAGGTGTTTCAGTACAATTTAAAATGTCTGCCTCCATCAGGCCTCACGTAGGAATGCACACCTGCATGGCTGACTTCAACCTCAGAGCAAGAAGATTCTCCACAGTACCACGGTTAAGTGTAAATCATTCAGCTTCTCTCGGGCCATGGGTTCCAAACCCTTAAGCATACCAAACACACTTCTATCAGACTGAATATTCTAAGGACTCAGGCTCATCTAAGCAATCCAGGCCTGTTAACTTCTCCCCATTCTTCAGAGTAGCATTGTAGAGGTCATGTGTCATGTTTGAGAATGACGCTTCAGAGAGAAATGGCATTAGAAGTTACCGTTTAAGCAGTTATGGGGAGGCTGGTTTCTGCGAAAATGGGAATAGGTGGCTAAAGTTATATCTTGTGGAGATTGACAAATGGTAGAGAGAGAGGTCTGACGCTTGTTGGGGAATTAGCAGCATTGGGTTTTTGTGGTATTTTATAAGCAAACATTTTCTAAGTAAGAGAAAGAAGCAGAAAGGGTGAGAAAATGGACAGGAAGTTATAATGGTTAGAATAAGACACTACGGTGGGAGGATTTGCTGTGGGAGAAAGACACTTCTTTCTCTGAGAGAAGAAAGAGCAGGAGAGAGAGAGAAAAAAATGTATATATTGCCAAGTGATCCAGCAGTTGCCACTTTCTGGGCCAGGGGCAGCTTTCCTGACTTCAGCAAGAAGGAGGCAGCACCCCCAAGTGGTGATGGATGGTACTGTTCCCTGAACGCCCAGCATGTTGTGTGTGTTGGGTAAATTCTCTTAGTTTCACATCTCATGGTGTACTGTGAGCAAACACCACACAAGAAAACGGGAGAGAACAGGGTTTATTCTGTCTCATAGTTAAGAGTACAGTTCATCATGGTGGGAAAAGAGTGGCTTCCAGAAGGGCTTTCAGCTGTGGCCGCAGGAGAATGAGGCTGTTTTTCTCATGTCTAAGTGACCAGCCAGGCATCCAGGTAGACTGAGGCAGGCAGTGATGGGTGGCATCAGTCCTTGTAGGGGTCAAAAGTTGCTTACTCTTTGTAAAGTTTCTCTTCCTTTAACTCTTTGCTATTCTAAGCCCAAAAGCTTCTGGTAATTAACTCCTGCTGTTAGCAGGAGGGGATTAAGAAAAAACAAAACAAAAGAACAACAACAAAAACAACTTAGTTTCTCTTTGGCTTAAGGATTCCTTGGTGGCCAGGAGAGTGGCTTGGAGCTTGTTAACTCTTTGTTAGCCAGAGAGAAGAGGAAAAGGGAGAATTCAAGCTCACACATAGACACACACAGATATACACACACTTTGACCAGGCCTGATCACTTGTCTCAACAATTCCACAAGTGTTCATGCATATTTACATACATACACATAAACCTTCATATGTATGTATGTATGTATGTATGTATGTATGTATGTTTGTATAGACAGTCAGGCATATACATTTGATGAATGAGGCTGAGTCCCAAATGGCACATTTATACATTTGGTGGATGGAGCAGAGCTTCAAATGCCAAACTTTATTCCTTCTCTCTGGCCACTTATATCTTCTTAGAGAGAAGTTCTTTATAAAATTACCTCATAGATGAAATGTTGCACGAAAGGGAGATACAGAAGGATGTTGATAGTAAGTTCAAAGTAGTGTTTCCTTCTATAAGCTCATAAGTTCAAAGCAACAGTTTCACATGGGCGTGTTTTTATCATAGTGTACACATGTGACTTCATCCTTGGACCTGACCAAGAATAAATGTTTTTCCTCGATCACAAATTTCTTCCAAGCCTGCTTTCTTATCCTTGTTCAACTAGGCTGTGATATGTCAAGGTTTGCAGAGCTCCAGTTGCAGCTTTATTCTATAGGAGGCTTGAGATTACTTGTATCAGTTTAAGAGTTCTATAGAATCATTATCAGAAAATCATGAAACCATCGATTTGTCTATACAGCATTACTGTATGAGAGTAGATCTTCATGTTGATCTGCAGGAAATCTGCCCAATAGGGCAGCTGATACCCAGGGATCATTAGGTTATGTCATAGTGACAGGAAAGGCATAGCAGCAGCAAGAAGCAGTTCTGGGATGATCCTCTAAGGACCAGCATCTCAGAGGTCACCCACTGAAGGGCATGCAAAATGGTGGGCCATCTCTAGAAAACTCACTTTCATGCCTCAGCCTTTCCTAGATGGCTTCTGACAGATTAGGGCAGAAACCACACACCAGTATGGCCAGAGGATAAACTTGAAGGTCCACTCCACAGAGACCCATTTCTTCCAGCAGGGCCCCATATTTCTAAAGTTCTACAACCTTCCAGAACAGCACCACCCACCAGAGACCAAGTGTGCAAACAGATGAGCTTGTGGCATGCAATTTACATCCAGACTGTCATGCACAAGGTAGTGCATGGGTTAAGTGGGTGTAGATGCATAGTTACTGTACACTAAGGGTCTTTGTCACACTGAGGGACACTGAGCTTAAGAACCCCACAGTCTTCAGGAGATCAGTAAGTTTACCTTGATTTACAAGGTATCAAAATATCATGATAAACACTACATAAATCTGTATAATTTTAATGTTTCTGTATATCTGGTAAATACATTTAATAAAAGATAGACCTTCCTTTCTTATGAAAGTTGTTGAAATTTTTCTCAACTTTTGATCTTAGAAGAATATGCTATGCGTATTGTGCTGGTCAGAAAGCATCTGCTTTCAGACCCAGAGGAAAGCTCCACAGACACTGAGAGAGGCCACAGGGAACTCTCTCCCTCCCACCCCCTGCCGTACACACATACACACACTTACACACACTTAAAACTGGATGCCAAAGCACACCATTAATTTCAGCATTTGGGAAGCAGTTTGACCTATACAGTAAGCCCCAGGCCAACCAGGACTATGTAAGTCTCTCTCTCTTTGTCTCTTTGTCTCTCTGTCTCTGTCTCTGTCTCTCTGTGCTTCTTTCTGTCTCTGTCTCTCTTTCACACACAAACACACACAAAACCCTTAAAGAAAGAAACCGTATGCTCACATATCTCTAATGGCAGACTTTGCAGGTGTAGCCTAGACATTCAGGAAGATCTGTGTCCACCCTGGACTGAGCCATGGTGACAGATCTGTGTCTTACCCATTCTTTTCTGAACAGCACAGTGCATGGTGTTGACAGGTACTCAATGTATGCTTGTGGAATGACGAATGATCAAAGAGTAAAGATTCTACCCCCTCATTGAGAGAGAATGTAGGCTCACTGCACGTTTGCTGACAAGTTTATTCTGCCTGTTGATCCTGTGTTGTTTACAGGCCCATTAAAGCCCTACACAGCAAAATATAGTAACTGAACTGATACTATGGGAGCCCACTTTGACAGTAAAATACACCATTAAAAAGATGAATGCAGCGAGAGAAAGGGGAGCCTTGAGATGTTTCAGTGGGTGGAGATGCTTGCACAAGGGTCTGACAATGCCAGACTCCTCCAAGATGATGAGGCAGAACTGTTTGACCCTCCCCCAAACCCTCACCACACCCCAATAATAATAATAGTGATGATGATAGTATGCTAGGAGAAGGAAGGAGGAACAAAGAGACTTGAAGCATGTGATAGCATTTAGAAAAGTTTTGTTTTTTTCTTTTCTTTTTTTTTTTTCAGAGCTGGGGACCGAACCCAGGGCCTTGCGCTTGCTATGCAAGCGCTCTACCACTGAGCTAAATCCCCAACCCCAAAAGTTTTGTTTTTATATAGCATATACTTTACATACGTAAAAGAAAAGACTATATGGTCTTTGGAATGGCTACTGCCTGTGATTGTGAATGGTGTCTGAATATAGTTCCTGGCAGCTGGTATTGACATCTATTAAAGAAACACTCTGTAACAGATGTGCTTGGTCCTATATGGTCACAACCCAACAGCTTTCATATACCGTTGGGATCAGATGGCTGAGAAGATTTCCGTGTTCTGTGAGGTTCTTTACAGAGGGTGTGCTCAGGTGTCCTTTGTTGAGGCAGCCATCCAGGTGTAGGATCTGGCTGCTCCTGTGTTGAGAAATAGAGCAGGGGCACAGAGAAAGAGCGTAGAGAGGCAGGCTCGCCCCACAGCCCTGTGTCTGGACCTGGCTCCCTTCTCCACTCTCTGATCAGGGCACTTTTGCCCCCCGCAGAATGAATTAGCCTGACATTTTATCAACTTTTTGGAAAGTGGGGTGAAGTGATGTGGAACACATCAGAGTCGGGAAGCCAAGCACGTCTGAAAGAGAGCAGAATATTTCATCTCGTCTCCTAGGCGAGCTCTGCCCCTTCTCAGGGAGCCAGTGGAGGCTGAAGGCTGTGTGGTCCGGTTCAGGTCATCCTGCTGCCTTCAGGTTACTCTGACGTGAGCGTATTTGAATCAGAAGACTGGGTCCCGTCACTTTCAGCCTCCCAGCCAGTCAGCTGCGTTGCATGGCCCCGCCACCACCCAGGTTCCACACTGCTCCTCCATTGAACTTAAGAGCTGATTCATGATTTTCATAATTATCAGAGAAATGTGGAAGGAAATTAATGAATCAAAACTGCTCTTTTTGATAATTCCGTGAAGATGGGTGATAGAGAGTGAATAGCATGTGCACTTGTGTGGTGCTGTTCATATGTATTTTATGACTGGGGGGGAAATGACCTGTAAATCATGCCTTTCTTTGCATTGTGTGTCTCTTCATAAAATAAACTCGGAGTTTTCCTCTGAGAAATAAATTGGGGTTTAAAAGGGAAAATTTTAACTGATTAGTATTCCATTGAGATTGAATTATGTAGAGCTAATGATTATTTTTGGATGTCTTCCAGAGACAGATGGGGCTGTCTTTAGAATTCACACAACAGCTGAAGGACTTGCGGGTGAGGATGTGCCCTTAGAGTTGGCGTTCCACTTACCAGCCGGTTACCCATCGTGTCTACCCGGCATTTCGGTTAACTCGGAACGTCTGACCAGGGCCCAGTGTGTTACCGTGAAGGAGAAACTACTCGGAGAAGCCAGGAGGCTTCTGTCAGAACCGATGGTTCACGAGCTGGTTCTTTGGACTCAGCAGAATCTCAGACACATCCTCAGCCAGACAGAGACAGAGAGCAGCAATGGGACGTGTACTCTGCCAGAAAGCTCAACTGTGGACGGCGGACTGTGGATGACTCTTTTGCGTTTAGATCACATGAGAGCGAGGACTAAATATGTGAAAGTTGTGGAGAAGTGGGCTTCAGAGTTAAGGCTGACAGGAAGACTGATGTTCATGGGTAAAATGATACTGATTTTACTACAAGGAGACAGAAGCAACATCAAGGTGCCGGAAAACTTCATTTTGAATATGAATCTGCTTGCTTTCTGTTGAACATGGTGTATTTTTAAGTGTGTTTTATAAAAGTGGGATACTCGAAGCATGGTGTTTCTGATTTGCCTACTGTCATGTAAAATGGTACTTTGGTTTTTTTTCTCTCTATTTAATATTTGTTTATCTTATGTGTGTGGATATTTTCTCTGTATATGTCTGTGCACCTTGTGAGTTTAGAAAAGTTTCTGGTGCTCATGGGCTAGAGGAGGGTGCCAGATCTCCCGGGACTGAAGTTACAGGTGACTGTGAGATCAGGGTATCAAACACGTCCTTTGGAAGAGCAACCATGTTCTCAACCACTGGGCCATCATCTCTCTAGGCACCTCCCCCACCTCCCATCTTTCCCCAGTTCTTAAAAAAAAAAAGTGGTGTCTTGTCCGTAACAACAGTTATAAACTTGCAAGATTCAGGGTTAGCATAAGTTTATAATGTAAAAATTATGCCACTTAATGAATTGATAGTTTCATTTTTATTTTTTATTTTTTTATGTGTATGGTGTTTTGCTCGCATGCATGTCTGTGCACCATGTATGAGCAGTGCCGAAGGAAGCCAGAAGAGGGTGTTGGATCCTTAGAACTGGAGTCACAGGCAGCTATTCACTGCCATTTGGGCATTGGGAATCAAACCTAGGTCCTCTGAGAGAGCACAGAGTGCTCTTAACTGCTGAGTTACCTCTCCAGCACCAGCAGCAGTTTTTGAGAAAGTCCGAGGACATGTATTTGTTTTGTATTAATGAGAAGCTGCTTCTGTATAAACGAGAATGAAAAGCTTGTACATCTTAATGTTTCCCATAGCTCAGCACAACAAGGAGTATGTTTGTAAGTAGGCTGCAAAATTCCCAACATGCAGGCACTTAAACGTGCACCCCGGCACTCAGTGCTGTGCTTGTGGTACCTGAGAGGAAGGCTTGTCCTTTGCAGCTGAGAGCCAGCCTCAGAAGAAGCAGGGTCGGCAATACTGTCAGCATGTCACCCCTCCCGACTGACTTCTTCTTTCCACCTGACTTGTCCCAGCGGCAGCTTTCAAAGCCGTCATCCTCAGACTTTTGCGCTTTCATCCGGAAGCCCCCTAGCCTGTTTTATGAGGAGCCGGACAAGGAAACCTGCTTATTATGTCTTAAATTTTAACAGCGCTACAGCTCACTTAATAAGTTTTACACTGGCAGAGTGGGCAAGGCACAGTTGCAGAGGATCTTACTTAAAACAGATTGAGCGCGAACAGCCTGTAATCTTAAAGCCCGGAGTTTTCCCAAGGTGGGTTCTACCCCCAACCTTCACTGACATTTGCTTAGCAAGGTCCATGCTGGCTTCTGCTATGGATAAAGTAAGAAACCAGATTTAATCTACAGCCCGCAGTGGGGCCTAACCGAGGGACCACAGATTTTGAGGCAATCTGTGTGTACTACAACCTTTGATCCTTTAGAGTAACATACTAGCTGACAAAAATGGGGAACCAGTTCCTCGTTCACGTTTACCTAAGGCTCTGACTGTCTGTGGTCAGCTCAGGCACGTTAGAATAAATGCAGCATTTGCCGACAGAATCATGAGTTACTAACATGTATATGTATTTATGGCCATCATTCTACTAGTTCAGACAAACACATTTTTAATAACGTTCTCTAAAATGTCATTTTTACATGAATTTGTATATATATATGTATATATATACATATATATACATATATACACACATATACATATACATATATACATATATATACATATATACACACATATACATATACATACATACATATATATATATGAATGATTGTATACTAGGACAGGAGCCGGCAGGTACATTTACAGGTGGGCAGTAGGTGGTGTACCTGATGGCCCCATTTGCAGCCAGCTTGGTGACAGCAGTGGTTGTTGTAAAGCAGTGTTCTGTGCCCTGGAAGGCTGTCGTCCTAGAGGTGCTTTGCGTGTCTGACTTCTCTCAGCTGTCCCAGATTCACCAGGAGGTGGATCCTCTCACCAGTCCAGGTGTGTGGCGTGGACAGAGACTTTGAGGAACCAGCCTAAGTAACTAGTTTAAATAATTGGTTTAAACAACAGAGGGTTTAAATAACTCACCCTAGTAGTGGTCCAGTCCAGACTTAAAGGTGAACGCTTGGTTCTTATTGATCTTAACACCTGCATTCACCGGAGCAGTGTTCTGCCAGCCATGTAAAGACACCGTGTCACTCACCGCTACATTCTGAGAATGCTCTTTAAGCAGGAAAACGTCTGTGGGTTACGGTTCCTTTAGAACAGGACTTGTGCCGTTTAACACACGCTCTGCACTTAACCTACCGATGATTATCGTTTAGGAGTACCTGATTCTTCAGAAAACCTCCAAAGTAGATGTGGACTCAAGTGGAAAGAAATGCAAAGAGAAAATGATTAGTGTACTGTCTGAAACAAAAGTACAAACGGAACACAAAAGGTATAATTTAGTACTATTGCAGATGCAAAAGCAACTGAATGGGTAATTATCCTCTGACAAATCCCCGCATATTCATGAGCTTCTCTTGTATAATACAGGTTTCTGGCGTTTGAAGTCAAAGAGTATTCAACACTGGAGGAGTTACAAAAGGAATTTGAAACTGCAGGACTTCAGGAGCTCTTCTCAGAGTGTGTACTTGGGCTGGTGAAATGAGGTGAATGAATGACAGGAACCAATGCTAAAACAGCCTCTGTGCTTTCCCGCTGCCTTTGGGGATGGGCTCACTGAAGTAGTCAGAAGAGAGCAATCTGAAACCTCTCTGAAGCAAAATCATTCTCATTTCAGGAAGAAAAGTGAGTCCTGTTTTATGGAATATTAAACATGAAAAGATCCCATATATTCTAACGTTTGCCAGAAGAGACTAGGTTCAATCGACGGGATTGTCTGGAGGAGAAATAAAAACCCATGACTGTAAAGGAGCTGTTGTCTTTATGTAGACAATTTGTTTGGGAGTCTGCAATTTCCAGGCTAATTTTCTCGTAATTAAATGATTTCTTAAAGTGATTTGTTTTCATGTTTACTTTTCTCATGTTTACGTCTTGGCTCTTAATCATGCCTCCTCCCCATTCGGCTTATTATGTTTTAAGTTGAATGTTGCAAAAAATGGAACACCCCTTTCTTGGTGCAGTCGCATAAATTGTTGGACTGAATACAAAACCAAGAAGTTTTACAGAACACGGTTGCTTTCTGGTGTCCCAAGAGGACACGGTATTGCTAGCTGTAAGACTACATATTAAGTTCAAATCGAAATTCATATTTGAAAAAAATAATTCCTGGTTTTACAAGAGAAATGTGTCCAACAAAGTGAACCTTGTTTTCTGGATGGAAAACAAAACAAAACAAAACTACAGCTCTACAATTTTCATTGCAAAATCTTTCAAATAGTGTTAAAATGCACTTACCATGTCCAAGGGGAGATAAACTCACTGACTAATTATTTGTATTAAAATTTATAATGAAAAATATGAGGACCCTCGTGACTGGGAGTTATATTTATGTCCATAAAGCTACCTAGGCTTCTAAAATAAGAGGCTGAGATGTGAAAGAAAGGTCAGGAGAGTTCACTCCCTGTACCTTTGAAGACAGGTGCACCCTAACAGTGTAGTTGATGTTGGGGTGATCTGAGTACAACAAGCCCACGCATGCATGAGTGTGTGTGTGTGTGTGTGTGTGTGTATGTGTGCACGCACGCGTGCGTGCACGCTTGCCCTTGTATAGAGGGCAGAGGTCAACACTGGATGTCTTCATCAGTTGCTCTCTATTTATTTCCTTTTGGTTTTTTTGAGACACGGTTTCTCTGTGCAGCCCTGGCTATCCTTGAACTCACTCTGTAGACCAGGCTGGCCTCAAACTTAAAGATCCACCTGCTTCTGCCTCCCAAGTGCTGAGATTAAATGTCACTATCCCTACCTGGCTGCTCTTTTATTCTTTTTATTAAAAAATTATGCACTTTTACTTTTTGTGTATGGATGTTTTACCTGTGCACCACATATGTGTACTGCCTAAGGAGGCCAGAAGAGGGAGTTGGAGCCTCTGGAACTGAAGTTACAGATGGTTGTGAACAGCATGTAAGTGCTAGGAACAGAACCCAGGACCTCTGGAAGAGCGATCAGTGCCCTTAACCACAGCCATCTCTCCAGCCCTTCTTTCTTTTTGAATCAGCGTGGAGCTCGATGGTTGCCTCAGCTGGCTGACCAACAAGCCCTTGGGATCCGCCTGTCCCACATGCAGTCCTGGAGTTACAGATGTGTACCACTGGGCTAGGCTTTTGCACGAATGTTAGGGATTTGAATTCAGGCTGTTGTATTTACACAGCAAGCCCGTGACTCACTTGGTCCCCTTCATAGCACCATGAGGAATGTTTCTGGGCAGTGCTGTGCTATGATCATGGTGGCTCCATGCGACAGCCTTACTTTCTTTCCCACTATTACCTTTTGGTGAGCCAGTAATCATCTTAGGGAGCTCTTTTAACCAGAGGTGAGTTTCAGTCTCTTAACGCACATGCCAAGGTGTTTACTTCTTTCTTGAAGAACTGACAAATGCAGCTAAAGAATATATATGGCAAACTGAAGGGACCCTACGTGGTTATCAAACCAAGAACGGACTCTTAAGGTTCAGGACTAGCCATTGTTAGCCTTTTATTTGATTTACCGTGGTTTTAGTGAAAATTAAAATGGGGCAGAAACCATGACTGTGAATTGTGTGTGGTGGTTGAGCCAGACTGAAAGGGATTATAGTATCATGACATTAAAGTCCGCTGTCACCAGGACTATAGCCCCAGCAGCAGGTCAGGACTGGGTTTTATCACCTCCAGCTTCTGGTCCTCTGCCTCATAGTGGCTGCTCTGCTGATGTGCTGCATGTCCGTCCCATGTTCTACAGCACATTGTCAAGTTGTGCCTTCCCCGTCCACTCCACCCCTGAAAAGGAACTTGGGCAGAAGTGACTCTTCCCACTTCACTACGTTCTGCCTATTAGTATTATTCAAACAGTGCCACTACAGTACAGTTACTGCTTTCTTGTATATTTGCAAGTACATTCATATCCAGAGTGGAACACGAGATTCTGACAGTGTTTGAGAAATTAAACTTGACCCTTGGATAAAAGGAAGTTTTAAATTACATACCAAGGAGCTGTAATAGTCTCTTTGATTTTATTTTTCTTAATTATATTTATCTCTCTGTGTGTGCGTTGGTGGGTGTGCACGTGCTACGGTGTACAGGTAGAGTCAGGGCTGCATGCAGACATCTGCTGTCTGCCTCCACTCCAGGGCTCATGGGAAGGAAACTCGGGAAGTTAGGATTGATGGCCAGGGCCTTTACCTGTGGCCTCATCTCCACGGCTCTGCTGTTTGCTTTAGGGGAAGAGACTCTTACTTGTTTCCATGATATTTCTTCTCAAAGTCTGCAGCTGGCTTTTCAGTTTGCTGTGCATAAACTGATTTCTGATTCATTCATTCATTTACTCATTCATTCAGCCTTTTCCATCCCTCCCTCCTCCCTCCCTCCCTCCCTCCCTCCCTTCCTCCCTCCTTCCCTCCCTCCCTCTTTCTTTCTTTCTTTGATCCAAGGTCTCTGTTATGTTGTTGTGCTGTCCTGGAGCTTGACTTGGACTGTACTCCAGTTTACAGAGATCCACCAGTTTCTGCCTTGTGAATGCTGGGATTAAAGGCTTGCACCACCATGCCTGGCACCTTATTTCTTAAGAGCAAACTGGCTTCTCAGAGAAGAAAATGAAAAGCCCTATCAAACATTTTCAAATGATCAAGTCAGGAAGATAGAACTGCTGGGAGGAGAGGAGCTCATGGGTAGTGAACCTGGACACCTTAGCTAGTTTGGGAGAGGTAGCAGAAGGGTTGACTTAATTTTTGTAAGTTTGAAGAACTAAGAAGGAAAAATTTGGGCTCTGGAGGAAGGGAGGAGGCAGGGGCCTGAGACTAGGCCCCCTGAAGGGCTGTACTGTAGGAGGAAGGGTAAGCACAATGAACCAGTCAACCCAGGTGACAGCTATGCATTGAGGATTCTCATTAGAACTAGGAAATCTTAGACCTTGAACTTGGATTTAAGGAGATCTGTGATTCTAAGGTTCTCAAATGCCCTGAATCTTGGGAGAAAATATCCTCCTTATAAACCACAAACTTTATCTATGAATTATTTTAAAATTCAACATCCAACAAATAATGAGAAGTAATTGGGTCTACCAAGAAACCAGCAATATAAACAGGCTTGCAGTTGGAACTGGAAAACAAGACAAACAATAACAACAAGAAAACATTGAGAGTTTGTAGGATGACGTGTTAATATTTGTTTGCTTAACACAAACTTAGACATGCCAAGGAAGAGAGAATCTCAATTAAGTCATTTCCTCCATCACATTGGCCTGTGGCCATGTCTGTGGGAGCATTTTATTGGTTGATACTTGTTGTGGCAGGGCCAACCTGGTGTGAGAGGCATTGTCCCTAGGTCTGGGCTGTATAGGAAAGGTAGCTGAGAAGGCCACAGGAAGCAAGCCAGTGAGCAGAGTTCCACTGTGGTCTCTGACTCAGTTCCTGCCTTGAGTTCCTGCCGCGTTTCCCAGGCATTGAAATCTCTTGGTGCCTCAGCTTTTTATCCCTCACAGGTAAGGCACTTAGAAGTGATGGCAGCAAGTTCAAATTGGTGAGAGGAATTCAATGTTGTTGAATCCATGTATGACCTCCGTTTCCACTCACCCGTGTGCTTTGTACATGGGTCAATGGAGCAAACTGGCTGCTAGGGAAACAGCCTGGCTGACCTCACAGGACAAGTCATCCTATCAGCGGGTTAGTCAGGGCCTTCTCTGCCACGGTTGATATTTGACAGACATCTCATGAGACACAAATGTCCTCCCATTTTGCACTCAGTCTGAGAGGCACATTTATATACTTCTCATATCTCCTGTCACCAGCTTTCTGACTGTGGCCTTTCATTGTCTCTGACAATCAGGCTAACTTGTCAGCCACTGTCCGTGGAACACTGGAGTGCCATCCCTTGGCTTTACCTATGGAAAGTATAAACTCTGAAGCACTGGTCCAAGGAGGTCTACTCTCTGAGATTTGTTTTATCTTGTCTTTCAAAGGCATTTCACATTTGTCATTTGATCCTTACTGAAGCACCTTGTGGAGAGCCATATGCACCACAGGTCTGGACTCAGGCTTGCTTGGTTAAGAAGGGATTGGATCCTCCATGTGATGGCGAGTGTAGACTGAGGAAGAGGAAGCAGCTCAAGAGGAGCCACTAAAGATAATGAAGCCACACTTGCTCTTGTGGCTTCCATGCCTCCAAGACCTGCTGTTACAGATCCTGAACATGCCATTTCTTCTCTGCATGCCCAGAGGATGAAATAATATTCAGTTCATGCTGTGTAGTTAAGGCTTCCTGGGTGCAATCCCCAAATTGTGAATTAATACCATGTGGCTCCCAGTAGCACATTCATATTTCTTTTTAAAATTTAATAGTTAGTTATTTTATAAAGATTAAAATTTATTTATTTACTTTTTGTTTATTTTATATATGCGGGTCCTAGGTCACAGGGCAGCATGCACTGCAGTCTGGATCTGAGGTCCTTTCTCACTCAAAATAGCTTCAAGGGCTAACCAGGAAATGGGTCAAAGATGGGGTCTATTGTTTCCAAACTGAGGGTTCCTAGGAACATACCTTAATGGTAAGAGTACCGTGTGAGGTACCACTTACCCATCACACAGACACTTTGAAATACACCTCAAAACACTGGGCCCCTAAACAGCCACCAACTGGCTGCCTTCTGAATATTGATTTTACCTCCTTCATGGTTATAAATATGAGTTCTCTCACATGAACAAAATGTTTACTATTTCCTGTCCACCAGGTTTTCTAGGGTCCCTGGTGGTATGTTAAAATGAATGATACAGCCAGAATGTTGATACAATCTTAAAGGAAGATAGATTCCTGGAAAGAGAGTATAGCTACATTTGCTTCTAGTGCTCTTTGCAAACTGATATAAAGAAAAACATGCCATCTTTCACATCAGGAACTAGACACCAAGTGTTCAGAGGTCTGCTGCCGTGCTGTAATATAAGGTTGCCTTGGAGGCTTCATGGTACGATGCTGTCCCTAGAACTGAACCAAACCAAGCAACCAAGCAACCAAAAGACTTCAAAGGCTAATGCTTGAAAAACACCAGTGCTCCACAAAACTTACCAAAAAGTAAAGAAGACTTCATTTTAAGTAATGCCATTTATGTAGCACATTGCTGGGGATAGAACCCAGGGTGTCACACATGCTAGGCAAGACCAGCTTTACCGCGGAGCTGGAACCCTAACCACCATCATTTCAAGTAGTTTGATGCCTCAGTCTGCTATCCACCATTAAACTTTTAAAAACAACCACCTCCTCCTCCTCCTCCTCCTCCTCCTCCTCCTCCTCCTCCTCCTCCTCCTCCTCCTCCTCCTCCTCCTCCTCTTCCTCTTCCTTCTCTTCCTCTTCTGCACATGTCCAGGTCTGTGCTTTGTCTCAAAATGCTCTTTTCTCACCCAGTCTTCTCCCACTGGTCTTTTGACACTTGTCCTATGTTTCTATGTAAACTGCTTGCCCCTTTCTGGAATCTATAATTGTCCTCTTATCTGGATTCTTGTAGCAAGCTTGAGCCTTTCCATATGGACAACCAGAATAACAGCACTTTACCTCTTAGGCTTGTTTTAGTTTAAACAATCTAAACCCACCAAGTCACAGCCACAGCTAACAGACGTTTCCTGTTTCCTCTCTTCTTCCCTCCTTCCTCTCCTTACTGTACACTGTAGCTGTGTCCCCTCCATCCTCTTTCATCACCCCTTCCTCTTCTAGTTTGTGATGCTGGGGTTGGAACACAAAGCCAAGTGTGTATCCCACCACTGAGATAGACCTCTAGATCTGCGCTTTATGTTGTAGTTTTCGTTACAGTTTGAAATGTTTTTGTTTCGGCTGTATGCATGTAAGTACAGTTTAAAGGCATCGGATCTGTTGGAGTTGCAGATGGTTGTGAGATACAGAGTGGGAGCTGAGAATCAATCCCAGGTCCTTTGCAAGAATAGCAAATGCTCATAACTGCTGAGCTGTCTCTCTCGTCCCTGTTGGAGTTTTAAAGGTATATTCTCCCATTATAAATGCAAGAGTAGAATAGGGCTTATTAGAAGCCTAGAGTAAACTGAGTTACAGGCAGTGACTATAGACGATGTTATTACAGGAACTGCAATTGTCCCTCCCCTCCCCTAGATTTGGTTTGTGGAAATTCGTAAAAACCCAGTAGAAACAAAACCCATGGTCATAATTGCGTCTCCAAAAGTTCCACTGATAGCATCCTAGCTGCCTGTCACTCAATCTGACTCCGTGTAGTTCCTCTGGTGAAGTATTCTCTGTGCTCTTATTCTCTTTCCTTTTCTTATTTTGAGAGAGAACTTTAAATTTTACCAAGTAAGACCTCTTTCTTGCATTACTCTTGATTCTGCCCTGTTTTATGTGTGTGTGGCGTTTATGACATGAACTGTCTTCTGTTGTCAGTCTTAAGTTGTGCTATACAGGGTTCTCTAGAACTACACAGATAGAACATACACATACCATAAAAGAGGACTTACTCTACCGACTTACATTGTCAGTCCTGGATTGTCCAATAGTAGCTGGGTGCATGCTGGTGAGACCAAGCAGGTGACGGGTGCTCAGTGTCCAAAGATGGCTGCCTCAGTAGCTCCAGTGTGGCATTGAAGGCCTGAAGACTTCTAGACTGTTGCTGCTCAGTCCATGTTGGACAGCTCAAGAACCTAGGGTCTGATCTTCGCGGAGGATGGCAGCTACACCAACAGCAAGCAGCTTCATGGATGGAACCATCTAGAACGGAAGGCAGGCAGACAAGACTGTTTCCCCCCAACCCCGTCCTCTTTGTACCTGGATCACCCATCCATCATAAGATGCTGCCCACTCTGGGTGGGGGTGTCTTCTCCCCTCAGGTAATCCCTTCTGGAAATGCTCTCATGGGGCCCCTTTCTCTAGAGGGATGTCTCTTAGTTGATTCCAGAGCCAATCCAGTTGTCAATCAGAATTACCCATCACCTGTGAGGCAAATGCTTCAATCTTCCTTTATAAACAGCATTGTCTCTTAGCTTTGAGTTCCACTTTGCTCTATTCACTGAGACAAAATCTATGATGCTATAGGATCATCCTCTGACGTTGAGTGTGCTGTGAAATGCAGCACCTGCATGAAACGGACAAAGTATAACTGCAGACATACATGGCACTCCTTCATGTATGACACATGCAAACGATGGTCCCATAAGATGTCACTTGCGGCATCATAGCCATCTTGGTTTATATAAGTACACTTTGTACAGTGATGGAATTGCCTATTGATGCCATCTCGGAATGCGTCTCCCTAGTTAAGTCATGCATCAACATTTCTTTGATATTTGGATGAAAGCATTTTTCACATGTAAAACTGATGCTACAAGAAATATTATTGTGCGTGTTTCCTGATACAGGTCATATATATATATATATATATATATATATATATATATATATATATATATATTTATTTAAAATTATGTGCATGGGTGCTTTGACTATATGTGAATTTGGTCCATATGTATACCTGGTTTTGCAGAACCTAGAGAGTGTCCCCTAGAACTGGAGTTATGGATGGTTAAGAGCCATTATTTGGGTGCCGGAACTGGGTCTTCTGGAAGAGCAGCCAGTGCTCTTAACTGCTGAGCCATCTTTCCAGGCCCCACATTCGTTCTTATGGACTGCATGACTAGCAGTCGTTTTTGTATCTCCAGCTGTACTTCAGAGTGCTATGCTGCTTTCCCAAGTAGATATAGTACAATGTACATGTTCGCCAGCGTGACACTGAACCCTCATTGGATTCATGTCTGAGTTTGGTAGTCTGGTTTTAGTTATTCTGGGGGTGTGTCCAGTGGCTGTTAATAAGGCTGAACATTTTCTAATCTGCTTTAGGCCCCTTGGATATTCTTTGTGTGTGTGTGTGTGTGTGTGTGTGTGTGTGTGTGTGTGTGAGAGAGAGAGAGAGAGAGAGAGAGAGAGAGAGAGAGAGAGAGAGAGAGAATTGTATCTTAAAATCACTGTTCTTTATGCAACTGGATAGTTTGCTATTTTCTTACCAACTGTAGAATTCATCATATACTCTAACTGTGAGTCTTCTGTTGTGAACACGTATGTCTCAGGCAGTTTCTCTCATTCTGAGGTTTGTCTTTCCATTGTCTTTTGGTGAGCAAAAGTTTTAAATTTTATTTATTCATATGAATGAAACCACCAAGTTTAAGGCTGGATATTGTTGACTTTTGAGTAATGCACACATCTTTAGCCACCACCCAGTTGTAGGATCTTACTGTATACTCTGGGCTCCTCTACTGTTTTCCCATGTCCCAAGTGGGAAACATAGGGTGCTTTGCCCTCTCTGTGACTAACTGCTGCTTTCTTCAGTGAAGCCAAGTCAGGATCACGAACATTCCAGGTCCTGGCAAAGCTTGTTAGGTCGTTGATGGCCATGTACACTTCTTAAACCTTCGTACAAATCCCCAAATATGACCCCCCTTTGTTGGGACACTACTAAATAGCCTCTGTCCTGTCAGTACTGTTCCCAAAAAGGGGCTGCAGCCTCCCTCCACATGACTGTCCCTGATCATCCATTGCCTTGGCACTCAGTACTTCTGTCTTTGGAACTACTGATGCTCCGTGTCTGGAAGTCACTCTCCTACTGCCACCTTGGAGGAGGGCTTTAAGCAGATGGAAACCCAACCTAGATGTCCACCCTTCCTGTCTCTCCAGTAAGTTCCCTTTGGGTCTCTTAGCAGTCAGTTTTTCATGCTCTTCTCCTCAGGTAACCCCTGTTCCGATTTCTATCACTGGAGATTAGCTTTGTCTGTGATGGAACAAAAGACTTATTGAATCGCATGTGCTCTTTGTGTCCGGCTTCCTTCCCTCTCTGTCGGTCTTGCACCTCATGGTGTGTATTCACGGTTTGTTCTTTTCGTTGCTGTCAGCAGTTCACTGTGAGAATCAATTTATTCACAGATTGAAGGATGTTATGGGTAAAGCTGTCTAAAATATTTAGGTACAAATCTTCTTTCTAGATACCAATTTTCACCTCTAAGTACAGTGGGATTTCTCTAAGTACATATTTAAGAAACAAACAGACAAGACACGTGTGAAAGGGTGGGGCCATTTCGTAGCCACCCGACACATGCTTTGGTTTTCATCCTTTAGGAATGGCTGGGATTACTACTCCTTTTCTTCTATTTTTACTTTAATCACTCTAGTGGGTGGGGTGTCACAATGAGATTTATTGTCAGTACCTATATGTTTTCTTTTTTTTTTTTTTTTTACTCTTGTGGTACCTGGCACCATTTTTTTTTAATTAGCTTCTCAATCATCATCTGGAAAGAAAACATTCTGAGCAACATCATTAAAAACAGCTCTGATAAAGCACGGTCACTACTACGTATCATAAAGCAAGTACAAGCTATTTTACATCCACAGAGGTATGATACAGTACTGTCCTACATCTATAATACTAGAGGATACAATTTAAAAGGCATTATTTGAGACTTGATTCTACTTTTCCAACAGAGGGCCCAAAGGATGGTGTGACACAGCTTTGTAAAGAAACATACTCTAGACAGGATTTCCTTTCACTAGTGGCACAGTTCTAAGGATTCATTCTCTCCATGAATGTCAGCTAAAACCGTTATTAAAAAAATAAAATATCCCTAAAACAAAACCGTATAACCACCGGATTCACATGAAGATGACCTAGTGGAGACAAGCTGGACCTCACCTTACCAACAAGCTATCAAATCTGTTATGTTTAAACAGTGAGACCTCCAAGGAAGGAGATGCCAAGTAGTGCTTCAAAGCTTCGGACCACAATCAAACACAGCATCATTTTCAAGAGAAGCAGAAGCTCATCTGAATATGCTCAAGGATGCTGACATCAACATTTAATCATCTCCTCACTCATCCAGGAAGAAGGGGAGATCAGTTACTACTGTACTTTATTGTGTTCAACCAAATCACCATGTTACAAAAATAGCAAGCTGCCATAATAAAAAATAAGGCTCCTCTATCCAGCACTGGATAGCATCATTTTACTTTCAAGCCTAGAAATTGCACACTTGTATATAAACCAACCGAAGATGAGGATTGAGAGTTCATCTTGGTGGATTTTTCCTTTGATGAATATGAAGTGTCCTTCCTTATCTTTTTTGATGACTTTTAATTGAAAATTGATTTTATTTGATATTAGAATGGCTACTCCAGCTTGCTTCTTCTGACCATTTGCTTGGAAAGTTGTTTTCCAGCCTTTCACTCTGAGGTAGTGTCTGTCTTTGTCTCTGAGGTGTGTTTCCTGTAGGCCGCAGAATGCAGGGTCCTCATTGCGTATCCAGTTTGTTAATCTATGTCTTTTTATTGGGGAGTTGAGGCCATTGATGTTGAGAGATATTAAGGAATAGTGATTATTGCTTCCTGTTATATTCATATTTGGATGTGAGGTTATGTTTGTGTGCTTTTCTTCTCTTTGTTTTGTTGCCAAGATGATTAGTTTCTTGCTTCTTCTAGGGTATAGCTTGCCTCCTTATGTTGGGCTTTACCCTTTATTATCCTTTGTAGTGCTGGATTTGTAGAGAGATATTGTGTAAATTTGGTTTTGTCATGGAATATCTTGGTTTCTCCATCTATGTTAATTGAGAGTTTTGCAGGATACAGTAACCTGGGCTGGCATTTGTGTTCTCTTAGGGTCTGTATGACATCAGTCCAGGATCTTCTGGCCTTCATAGTTTCTGGCGAAAAGTCTGGTGTGATTCTGATATGTCTGCCTTTATATGTTACTTGACCTTTTTCCCTTACTGCTTTTAATATTCTTTCTTTATTTTGTGCGTTTGGTGTTTTGACTATTATGTGACGGGAGGTGTTTCTTTTCTGGTCCAATCTATTTGGAGTTCTGTAGGCTTCTTGTATGCCTATGGGTATCTCTTTTTTTAGGTTAGGGAAGTTTTCTTCTATGATTTTGTTGAAGATATTTACTGGTCCTTTGAGCTGGGAGTCTTCACTCTCTTCTATACCTATTATCCTTAGGTTTGATCTTCTCATTGAGTCCTGGATTTCCTGTATGTTTTGGACCAGTAGCTTTTTCTGCTTTACATTATCTTTGACAGTTGAGTCAATGATTTCTATGGAATCTTCTGCTCCCGAGATTCTCTCTTCCATCTCTTGTATTCTGTTGGTGAAGCTTGTATCTACAGCTCCTTGTCTTTTCTTTTGATTTTCTATGTCCAGGGTTGTTTCCATGTGTTCTTTCTTGATTGCTTCTATTTCCATTTTTAATTCCTTCAACTGTTTGATTGTGTTTTCCTGGAATTCTTTCAGGGATTTTTGTGTCTCCTCTCTATGGGTTTCTACTTGTTTATTTATGTTTTCCTGGAATTCTTTCAGGCATTTTTGCGATTCCTCTCTGTAGGCTTCTACTTGTTCTCTAAGGGAGTTCTCCACGTCTTTCTTGAAGTCCTCCAGCATCATGATCAAATATGATTTTGAAACTAGATCTTGCTTTTCTGGTGTGTTTGGATATTCCATGTTTGTTTTGATGGGAGAATTGGGCTCCGATGGTGCCATGTAGTCTTGGTTTCTGTTGCTTGGGTTCCTGCGCTTGCCTCTCGCCATCAGATTATCTCTAGTGTTACTTTGTTCTGCTATTTCTGACAGTGGCTAGACTGTCCTATAAGCCTGTGTGTCAGGAGTGCTGTAGACCTGTTTTCCTGTTTTCTTTCAGCCAGTTATGGGGACAGAGTGTTCTGCTTTCGGGCGTGTAGTTTTTCCCCTCTACAGGTCTTCAGCTGTTCCTGTGGGCCTGTGTCTTGAGTTCACCAGGCAGGACTCCCGCAGGGGAAAAGTCCGTCCCACCCTCGGCTCCAAGGCTCAAGCCCGCTCGTGGGGCACTGCCCAAGTCCTCTCCGCGGCGGCAGCAACCGGGAAGATCTGCGCTGCTCCCTCCGGGAGCCTCTGTGCACCAGGGCTCCAGATGGAGTCCGGTGTCCTCCTCTGGCGTCTGGACGCGCGCAGAGTGCCGTCTCCTCTGGCCTCCCAGGCGCACCCGCCTCTCCGAAGGTTCAGCTCTCCCTCCCACGGGACCTGGGTGCAGAGAACTGTTTATCCGGTCTGCCTCCTTCAGGTTCCGGCGGTGTCCCAGGCGCAGGGGTCCTGCCGCTCCTGGGCCCTCCCCTACGGGAACCCAGAGGCCTTATACAGTTGCCTCTTGGGCCAGGGATGTGGGCAGGGGTGGGCAGTGTTGGTGGTCTCCTCCGCTCTGCAGCCTCAGTAGTGCCCAGCTGACCAGGCGGTGAGGTCTCTCTCCCACGGGGCTTGGGAGCAGAGAGCTGCCGCGGGCCGGGATCCTGTATGTTTTCTTAAGTAGCCCAAGACAAGCAACCGTCAAGGAATAAAAGATTTGGGATACAAATAGGTTGTGAGGTTGTTTGCGTTAGTTTATTTCTGTTCCAATATCGAAATACTCAGAGCTGGGTAACTCGCAGAGAAGGGAGTTCTGTTTGGCTTATGGTTCTGGCTGCTGGAAGGGCTAAGGCTATGGAGCAGCATCTGATGAGGAACTTGATGATGGGGACTCCCCTGTCAGCACAGGTTACAGCATGCAAGGGGCTCAGGAAAGGTGGCTAAACTGTTTTAGTAACACATCCAATCTTGTGCTAATCAACTCACTTCCTCAGTGTGACACAAACTAGTGAAAGAGTCAGAGTTGGGGTCAATCTAAGGCCAGTGGGAAGATTCCACCACAAACCTCCCACCACTAAGACCCCTCCCTTCCAGGAGGAATACAGCCAGCTTAGCTCCTGGAACAACTGCAAGCCAACTATCAGGCAAAGCCACCTGTGACTTCCCAACCAACCCCCTTGGAAAGTCCTGGACGGTTCTACTCCATGAGTCAGTTTGAAGGTTGTTTTGCCCCATCAATAGTACCCTGCCTAGTCACTATTGTTTGATTCTGCCCTTATTGTTTGAAATCTTCCTCTATCAAAGGTATATAACTCCCTGCTAGAGTCTGCCAAGCGTCCTCTCCCTCCTGAAATGGGGCGGCCCCAGTGCATTGGAACAATAAAGTTCCTCTTGTTTTTTCATCGAGCACCATCTCTGTGAGTCTCATTCATAGGGTCCCAGAAGAGGTTTGGTTCAGATTTCACACTGGAGTTATATAAAATGAGGGAACATCAATTGAGAAAATGCATCCATAAGACCTGGCCATAAGGCATTTTCTTAGTAGTTGATGGCACTATTTTGGATGGTACCATCCTTGGCCTGATGGTCTTGTGTTCTATAAGAAAGCAGGTTGAAGAAGTTATGAGAAGTAAGCCAGCAGACAGCACCCTCCCATGACCTCTGCTTCAGCTCCTGTCTCCAGGTTCCTGCTTTGTTTGAGGTTCTATTCTGACTTCCTTAGTGATGGACTGTTACTTGAAAGTTTAAGCTGAAATAAACCCTTTCCTTCCCAAGTTGTTTTGATCATGGCATTTCATCATAGTAATAGTAACCCTAACTAGGGCATTAAGTAACCCATTAATCCATTAATATATGAATGGATTGACCTTTTCATGAAGACAGAGGTTTTATACCTAGTCACCTCCCGAAAGTCTTACCTCTTAGCACTGCTTCCTTATTCAAACCTCAGTGGGATTGCTTGTTCTCATCCTGGTTCCATGAGAATCCTTGATCTAGTTTTGAGCTGATGTAAAATATACCCATGATTTCTTTAGGACCCATTTGATGTTTAATGGTACAACTTCTGTTTTAGTGGCCTTCTGAAGGTTTAGAGCCTTTGTAAGACAGATTGCTTACATGGCTAGGCCTCAGCACCAATGAGACCCTATGCACAGAGGAATATAGTGATTGACCAGTGAGCTACTGGAGGTCCTTGCCAACAGACTGGTGTACAGAATGACCAGCAGAACCAGAAGTGGTTCTGTGGTGCTAACTTTCATGGGACCTGAATCGTGGCTGTCATTGATCCTGCTCCCAAGTTTCCTGGGACCTACTCTAGCAGTTAAAACTGCCTCTGCTTCTGTCAACCAGATCCTTTTGGGTTGGCTTTTATTTCCAGGCTCTCCTACTTGTTCCTTTAAAAGCTTCCTCTTCAAAGCCTCTTGCATTACAGATAGAGAAAAGGATGTTCTCTGGAGAGACAAAAGCTAGTCATGGTAGATACCTGCACACTCCCAACAAGGCCATACCTACCCCAACAAGGCCACACCTCCTCATAGTACCACTCCACAGGCCAAGCATAGTCAAACTGTCCCAGTAGTGAAAATAGGGGCAGGAGGGGCAGAAGGTGCTCCAGCTGTGATTGTAGCTGGCAGAAACCACTGAAAATTACTGGGTACAAATGGTTCTACTCCATCTTCCTCAGGAATAATATCAAGTGAGTTGTAGAGGACACAGCTATAAGACATAATTTAGAAAATTTGGTGGGCTCTTCTCTGATTGGGACTACAATTTTACCTGTTTTCCATATACAAATCATCCAAGCAGAACCGATCTAACCCAATTAAACCCCTTAGTCTCAGTTTCTTGTTTAGCATCCAATCTTTGACTCTCCTCTCTGTTACAGAGAGCCTTTTGCTTGAAAATGAAGCATTTCATATATCATAGAGTCTTATATTTACTTTAAAATAACAAAAATTACATACATCTAAATTTTTCTTTGAGCAATGTTTATGTGTTTTATCCACAAAACTATCATCCTGGACTTAGAAAAAGACTCAAGATTTTCTAACCCAATTTTCGATCTAGTGTAGTGATTTTTCCAACATTAGAACTAACTGTGGCAGACTTTAACTGCTACTTGAAAATCTCCAGAGCTTAATGAATCTCTCCTGGGACAGTTGCTGCTCACACTGGACAGAACCAGTATCAGCAAGTTCCTTCTGGCTTCACATCAAAACCCGCTTTCTTTTACTTCCAGCCTTTTAGCATAGTCGGTCCCAGGCAGCAACTTAGAATTAGTATACTCATCCCTCCATGACAGCTCTTCAAATATTTGAAAGTAGGTATTTTGACTGTCTTTATTCTTCACCTCCCAAGTTGCTTGAATAATTTATCAAAAATTATAGCTTCTCCCATTCACCTGGACGGTTGCCTTTCATTACACTCTAATTGGTCAATGTCCTTCTTAAAATGTGGCATCTAGAATTGAATTTTATGTTATAGACACAGTTTAACCAGCCAGAAACACAATGGAATTGTCATAGGTAGTGATCTGTGGGTAGTAATTTCTCAGAGAAGGATTCATCCTCCTGTTAAACCCCTTAAAGTGTGTGTGTGTGTGTGTGTGTGTGTGTGTGTGTGTGTGTGTGTGTGTGTGTAGGGCGGCAGGGTCTGAGGATGTAGCTTAGTGAGAAGGCATTTGCCTAGCATGCATGATGTCCTGGGTTCAATAGCACCACCACACACCAAGAGAAGCTCCTTAAATGAAGTTGAACACATTAGGAAAATCATCGGCTGTCTTATGAACAAAGCATTTTCTTGTGTGTCATTTTAAGACTTTAAAAACAAGTGAAAAATGTCTTCTCACACATGTCTTTCACAGCATTTTACAAAATGTTGATTTCATTCTTTACGTCTACAGAGTTAGCAAAAGGCTACTGCTGTTCACCTTGACAAGAGTCTAGGAGATTTTAAATCTTAGCTATTCTTCTAGACTCCAGAGACTTTTCAAAGTAAACAATGTAGTGATATTTTTGATCTTTTGATGCAAAAAGTCATAAAAAATCTATGTATATTTTATGCTTATGAGTATATAGCCTGCATGTATGTATATAATACATATACCCAGTGCTTACAGAATACAGAAGAGGGCATTGGTCATCCAGAGCTGGAATCATGGATGGTCGTGAGCCACCATGTGGGTGCTGGGAACTGAACCCTCTGTCAGGGCAGTAAGGGCTCTCAACTACAGAGCCATTGTACCAATTCCCAGAAAATTATTTAAAAAAAACCTCTCTATACTCACATGATAGTGGAATTGCAGTCTTCTTAGAGTTTTATTGCTGACCATAGTAATTCTTATAAAGAAAAACATTTAATGGGGGCTGGATTGCAGTTTTAGAGGTTTAGTCTGTTATCATCACGGTAGGAAGCATGGGAGTGTCCAGTCAGACATGACGCTGAGGAAGAGGTTGAGAGTTCTACACCTTGATCCACAGGCACACTGGGTGGAGCTTGAGCAGAGTGTATCTCCGAGCCCACCTCCACAGTGACACACTTCCTCCAACAAAGCCACACCTCCTGATAGGCCACTCCTTATGGGCCAAGTATTCAAATACATGAGTCTGTAGGGGCCAAACTTACTTAAATTACAGCACTTCATTTTTTCTATTTTATAGTGTAGTTAAAAAAAACCTTTTGAGTAGTTTGAGGACAGTAATCTTAGTAGGATTTAATATTATTAATTAACTATTCCCCCTTAATTGCTTATTGAGTATTAATTATATGTTAAGAACTTGAAGAAGATGTTAATTAATTATTATTTTATTATTCTCTCTTCCTTAACTCTAGAAGAGTTTTTGAAAAGATTAGCTTTTTTTTCTTTTTCTTTTTCTTTTTTTTTTTTTTTTTTTTTTTAGCATTTTTTAACCTGGATGTTCTGATTAGGGATTCTAACATTCTAGTTATAGGTTATTGGCTGGTGAATATAAATGCATATAAATGTAATTGTGAAATATTTAGACTCAAATGGAATCATGGTGATGATGAGCCCAGAAGATTCCTTGGTGTATATAATATGTTAACTTATCTTTTGGGTCTATAAGAAATAACCAGACATCTGGTACTTTATGAAGAAAAGTAACTAAGCTCATAGTTTTGTAGGTTAGAAATCCAAGATGGGATGGTTCTATTTACTTGGCACCTTCTCTGGACTTTATGATGACTGATGTCATGGCAGGAACACAGAGGAGAGGGAGAGAGCCCAGTTCAGGCCAAAAAAAGAGGAAGGGTCAGATTTGCTTTGTGTGCGTGCACTCAATGTGTGCCTGTGTGTGAGTGTGCATGTGTGTGTGTGAATTTGGTAGATGTGTGTACATGTGTGTATGCATGTGTGTCTATGTGTACGAATGTGATAGATGTGAGTGTGTGTGTATATGTGTGTGCGTGTATATGTGTATGGATGTGGTAGAAGTGTATATGCATGTGTGTGTATGTATATGGGTGGGATAGATGTGTGTATGCATGTGTGTATGTGTATAAATGTGGCAGATGTGTGGGCATGTTTATGTGTATGAATGTGGTAGATATGTATGAATGTGGTAGATGTGTATGTATGTGTGGTAGATGTGCGTATGTGTTTTGTACATGTGTGTACCCATGTGTACATGTGTATGAATGTGGTAGATGTGTGTGTGTGCATGTGTGTAGGTGTTTGAATGTAGTGTGTGTGTGTGTGTGTGTGTGTGTGTGAGTGTTTCTATGTAGATGGCCTTGAATTCATGGTCTCCTTATTTCAGTTACTCAAGATGGCTCTAGGGTGGCTCAAGTTAAAGCCATCTGAGACATCAGTCCTTCCCAGTTGGCTACCTCCCAGCACCTGGGACTATGTTCCTAAGGTGAATCTTTGGGGGGAATTATATCCAAACTTTAGCATAATAGATTCTTAATTGATTTTCCACATGAGCACTGCATACTGGAGAATACTTTTCTGACCTTGGCTGTGAATCTGGTGTTGCAGCTGAGATAAATCCTGCAACTCTGTGTAGTGCTGTTTTAGTTGCTTGGGGACTGTTGGTAGTTTTAGAATTGATTTCTCTTTCACTGAAACATTATTTCTTGGTCAAAAGAAATTATTATATTTTCTAAAACATGATCATCTTGTAGTAGGGATGGTTTGATTTGTGACAAGTGTCAAATACTTCAAAGAACATAAATTACTTAGAAAAATGTACACATTTAGAACTACTGCTCTGTACAATGGGAAAATTATTAAAGAAAATCAAGTAAATTACTTCCAGTAAAGATACAATTCTGTCATATATTTAAGAAAAAGTGGAACCAGCAATTTGCTGGCAAACTTTTAAACTATTTGTTCAGCTTAAACTCTTTTTTCTAATGTCAGGTCTTGACACTGGGGCAATGTAAATTGGGGGGGCGGTGCCTGCTTTTCCAAGTTAGATTTGGGATTACATAATTCATATGAATACCGTTAGGTCCTGAGTGTCTTATTCTGCTGGATTGGCCTTCTTCTTAATTTTTTAAAAAAATTACTAAATTAATAGGTAAACATTTGTGGAGGATGCTGTTTTTTCTCTTTGTGTTTTATATAGTCAATCATCCTAAGCTAGGTACTACCTGGTTATCTGAATAATATATAGACATGTGCAGACTAAAGAACTGGAGATGTGTCAGCATTGAGTGGTTATTGGGCCATACGGGGGTGTAGGCTTTTATATCAATATCTGTTAGTGTTTTCTAAACTTCATAGTATTTCCTGCTAGCAAAGAACTGTCTCTTTTTCTGAGAAGAAAAAAAAGCTTGCTTATAAAATGAGGCCATTTTGCATATTAATTAGGAGGTCTTTGAACTCTAAGAATAAAATCCACTAATGCTTTGGATACGGAACAAGTGTGCATTCAAAGACATTAATTTTATGCTAATAACAAGACAAGCTTTACATTTTTCTTTATTTTGTTTGCATTTCCTAAAGACAATTTAATGCAAATAATCCATCCATATGCTGCAGAGAGCGTGGTGGATGGTGTTCCTATAGTTAAGATTTTATCAGGGCTTCCATTATAAATCTCTATTACCCGTGCTTTATAATTTAATTGAAAAAACTCACTGCAGGCAGAAATTCAACACTCAGAGTTTCAGGCTGAATGCAATATTTCTCTTTTAAAAATTGCCTCCTCTATTTAATTTCATAGTTAATGGAAATGTGAGAAGTATCCTCCCGGAGCTGATTCTGAACCAAGCCAAACAGATCATTGTCTACAACTGAAATCATTTCTAAGTGAAAGTACCCAGTGTTGTCTTATTAGCCTAGTACTACGGCGTTTAGCCAAATTAAAACAAGCAAAACAACACGACAACTGAATCTGTTCATTCTCTGTCTTCCCTTCTGATCCCCACGTGCAAGGACTAGGAAATCCTGTTAAGAGGAGACACCTAAGAATGCACGTTAAATCCCATGGGCTGCACGGTCCCTCTCTGGCTTCCATGTGCCCACTCGACTCTGTTCAGTGGGTCTGAGCTCCAGCTGGGGAATCTGCTCTTGTCAAACTGAGATAGGAAGGGAGCAATAGGGTAAGGGGACGCGTGCTCCAGAATTCTTTATCTGCCATGTAAGTGTTCATCCTAACCTTATGCTTCAATTACCTTGACGGGATCCCAGGGTTAATTAACGGGCATACAATTTCAGACGGCTTACACAGAGGAATTGAGAAGATCAGGTTTTTGAAACCTGGTGGTTTTGCCATCAGCTTTTGAACCCAAATCCTGTAGTGTAGAAAGGTTAACCTGCCAGCTAATACACGCTCTCCAATCAAGCCTTCACTGTAGTTATGCAAACCCAAGGAGAAAAGAGATCGTGAGGTAGAAGGAGCTGCATGGTTCCCTTCAACCCACCAGCCTTTCTGTTTAATTTTTACTTGTAATGCCGCACTTGAAAGGTATGCTGAGAGTCCTTAACCTTAAGTAGTCATGGGAACTTGCCTAAATACCATCTTTCTCTCTCTATGGATGGTATTGTTTCTAAATCAGATGTCTTGACACCGTAAGAAAAAATATTGAGGAAAAATAATACAAACACCTTTCGTGACATTTTACCATTTTAAAAAAATGCATTAATATACATATTTTATTTTTGAAAGAACTTGTCAATGTCATAATAATGATGTTTCTATTTTGAGAGAAGAGAAGCCAACAGGATTAATTGAGGAAGAGCCATCAGATATATTCCTTATTAATGATTTATTTGAATTGTCTTTATAGTTGCCATTTACAGAACCTAGCACGAACAGTTACTGGATGTGTGCTTTACCCTTGCCACTGCACTGACTCCTCACGGATGCTTCCTGATGTACACGCAGTTGCCATCACATTGTCAAACCTGACAGCTGCTTGGATGGCACAGAAAGCCAAAGAGAGACAGCAACTTGCTAAGGATCCTGGGTAAACAAGTGGCTACCAGCACTCACATCCTACCTTCAGTCTTGGGGTCTTTGTCCAGTAGCCAAATGGCTTCTTATTGCTTTTGGGATAATTCATATTTTAAAGCTTGAGCAATAAAGTATAAGTATATGGTGAGACACCAGGAGTCCATTCTTCTTATACCTAGTCTGAAGAGTTTACAAGTGATAAAGTTTTGTTTCTTTATTTCCTACAGCTTTGGATGCTGGGTATTGTGAGTTCAAGGCACCAGTTTGAGGCACTGGTGAGGACTCACCTCCACTTCTGAGATAGCCACTCATTGTTGCATTCTCCTGTGATTGCATATGCTGTGGCCGCACATGCCCTGGCCTTACATGGCAGAAGGTCAGTTAACTGGGAAGCCTCTTTTCTGTTTTGTTCTTTTCTTTTATTGGATATTTTCTTTATTTACATTTCAAATATTATCCACTTTCCTGGTTTCCCCTCCTGAAACTCTCTATCCCATCCCCCTTCCCCTGCTTCTATGAGGGTGCTCCCCCACCCACTCATCCACTCCCTCCTGTCTCCCTGTCCTGGCATTCCCCTACACTGGGGCATCAGGCCTTCACAGGACCAAGGGCGTCTCCTCCTATTGTTAACAAGGCCATCCTCTGCTACATATGCAGCATGTGTACTCTTTGGTAGGTGGTTTAGTCCCTGGGAGCTCTGGGGAGTTTGGTTGGTTGATATTGTTGTTCTTCTTATGGGATTGCAAACCCCTGCAGCTCCATTAGCCCTTTCTCTAATTCCCCCATTGGGAACCCTGTTCTCAGTCTAATGGTTGGCTACAAGCATCTGCCATTGTATTTGTCAAGCTCTGGCAGAGCCTTTCAGGAGACAGCTATATCAGGTTCCTGTCAGCCTGCACTTCCTGGCATCCACAATGGTGTCTGGGTTTGGTGACTGTACATGGGATGGATCCCCAGGTAGGGCAGCCTCTGGATGGGCTTTCCTTCGGTCTCTGCTCCGCACTTTGTTTCCTTATTTCCTCCTGTGAGTATTTTGTTCACCCTTCTAAGAAGGACTGAAGCTCCCCACTCTGGTCTTCCTTCTTTTTGAGCTTCATGTGGTCTGTGAATTGTATCTTGGGGATTCTGAGCTTTTGGGCTAATATCCACTTATCAGTCAGTGCATACCATGTGTGTCCTTTTGTGATTGGGTTACCTCACTCAGGATGATATTTGCTAGTTCCATCCATTTGCCTAACAATTTATTTTTTAAAAAATTTTTACTATTTTTTAAATTGGATATTTTATGTATTTATGTTTCAAATGTTATCACCTTTCCCAGTTCCCCTCCCCGTTCCCTTGCTTCTATGAGGATGCTCCCCCTCCCATCCATCTACTCCCACCTCAACACCCTGGCATTCCCTGCACAGGGGCATCAAGCCTTCACAGGACAAAGGGCCTCTCTTTCTATTAATGCCAGACAATGCCATCCTCTGCTACATATGTGGCTGGAGCCATGGGTTCTTCTGTGTGTACTCTTTGGTTGGTGGGGGATCTGGGGGGTCTGGTTGGTTGATATTATTATTCTTCCTATGGGGTTGCAAACCCCTTCACTCTTTCAGTCCTTTCTCTAACTCCTCCATTGGGGACCCCATGCCCAGTCTGATAGTTAGCTGCCAGCATCCTCATCTGTATCAGTAGGGCTCTGGCAGAGCCTCTCAGGAAACAGCTATATCAGACTCCTGTCAGCAAGCCCTTCTTGGTATCAGCAATAGTGACTGGGTTTGGTGGCAGCATATGGGATGGATCCCCAAGTGGGGCAGTCTCTGAATGGTCTTCCCTTCAGTCTCTGCTCCACTCTTTGTCCCTGTATTTCCTCCTATGAATATTTTGTTCCCCCTTTTAAGAAGGACTGAAGCATCCACACTTTTATCTTCCTTCTTCTTGAGCTTCATTCTGAGCTTTTGGAGTAATACTCACTTATCTGTGAGTGCATAGCATGTGTGTTCTTTTGTGACTGGGTTACCTCACTTAGGATGATAGTTTCTAGTTCCATCCATTTGCCTAAGAATTTCATGAAGTCATTGTTTTTGCTGAGTAGTACTCCATTGTATAAATGTACCACATTTTCTGTATCCTTTCCTTTGTTGAAGGACATTTGAGTTCTTTATAGCTTCTGGCTATTCTAAGTAAGGCTGCTATGAACATAGCAGCACATGTTCTTGTTATACGTTAGAACGTCTTTTGGGTATATTCCCAGGAGTGGTATATCTGGGTTCTTAGGTAGCACTATGTCCAATTTTCTGAGGAACTGCCAGATTGATTTCCAGAGTAGTTGTACCAGCTTGCAATCCCACCAACAATGGAAGAATGTTCCTATTTCTCCACATTCTTGCCAGCATACGCTGTCACCCAAGTTTCTGATTTTAGTCATTCTGACTGGTATGAGGTGGAATCTCAAGGACCTCCACATAAAACCAGATACACTCAAACTAATAGAAGAGAAAGTGGGGAAGAGCCTCGAACACATGGGCACAGGGGAAATTTTCCTGAACCGAACACCAATGGCTTATGCTCTAAGATCAAGAATTGACAAATGGGACCTCATAAAATTATAAAGCTTCTATAAGGCAAAGGACACTGTCATTAGGACAAAACAGCAACCACCAGATTGGGAAAATATCTTTATCAATACTATATATGATAAAGGGCTAATATCTAATATATACAAAGAACTCAAGAAGTTAGACTCCAGAGAACCAAATAATCCTATTAAAAATGGGGTACAGAGCTAAACAAAGAATTCTCAATTGAGGAATATTGAATGGTCAAGAAGCATCTAAAGAAATGTTCAACATCCTTTGTCATCAGGGAAGCCTCTTTTCTAAGGGCTTTAATTCAATTTATCAAGTTAGTGACCTTATGACTTAAAGTCTTCCCCAAAGACCATACTTCCTAATAATATCGCAGTGAGGATTGAGATGACATATGAATTTTAAAGACACAATGAAACTATAGCAAATACTGTCACCAGAATGTCTTCTATTTTGTGATATCTGTCCTTCACTGGTTCAGTTTCCTACATCCACATGGCAGCTCATGCCTGCCTCTAAGTTCAGTTCCAGGGGATCTGACACCCCAAAGGTACATGTATGCAGGCAAAACACCAAAGCACATAAAAAAACCAAAAACAAAACAGAAGAAATAATTTCAGTGCAATCATCCCTACCCACCTTATTTTTGTTGATTTTAAACAGTTCAGATCGAGAATGTAGTGCAGATCTAATTCTAAACTTTCTATTCCAAACCAAGGGGTCCAGACTCGGAGGTGTTGGGAATAGTGTGTGATACTGAGTTGCGGTGTTTTCTGTAATGGCATGATCAATGTATGTACGACACGAGACTCAGTATCCTTGTTCTCTTTTCTCTCTGCACTCTTCCAAGCTGAACTTGCGTATCCTTCTAATTCTCTGCACTAAATCCACCTTGCTTTGGGCCTCAGGGTCCTGCTAATAGTTACATCAAACAAAGTAGCTTTAAGGTGTCATGTTGAGAGGTGCTGAAGGTGACTGCATCTTGAGGTAGGCCAGGGGTCACCAGAGCAGATAGGGCTGTGTTTCATTGCAGTCCACATGTTCTCCTCCCCTGTGGCTTTAAGGCAGCTTGAGAAGACAGAGACACATAAGCATCACATTATTTGTGAACACTGAAATTTGAACTTCATGTAATTTTTGTGTGTGTCGTGTCTTTTCGAACCATTTCTTTTAAAGTTAATTTTTATTTTTATGTGAATGAGTATTCTGCCTGAGTCTGTCTATCTGTGCATCATGTACATGCCTGGTACCAACAAAAGCCAGAAAAGAGTGTTAGATGCCCTGCATCTGGCATTACAGAGAGCTGCGAGCTGCCATTGGTCCTCTGGAAGAGCAGCCAGTGCTCTTAACTGCTGAGCCATCTCTTCATTATATCGGCTGTGATGGTTTGTATATGCTTGGCTCAAGGAGTGGCACTATTAGGAATTGTGGCCTTGTTGGAGTAGGTGTGTCACTGTGGGTATGAGCTAAAGACCCTCACGCTAGCTGCCTGGAAATCGGTCTTCCACTAGCAGCCTTCAGATGAAGATGTAGAACTCTCAGCTCCTCCTGTACCATGCCTGCCTGGATGCCGCCATGCTCCCACCTTGATGATAATGGACTGAACTCTGAACCTGTAGGCCAGCCCCAATTAAATGTTGTCCTTATAAGACTTGCCTTGGTCATGGTGACTAAGACATCAACAATGAAAAATGTGAAGCTGCTCAGCTGATGGGTGATAGAAAAATGGTGGATGGGCAGGATGTGGCTTTTGGGTTTTAGTTCTGAGGCAGGCCTGGGTTTACACAGCAGTTGTATTAATTACTGGCATTGTAACCATGAAGCCTGGAGAATACAAGCCAGTGTTACCTATAACCAGAGATCAGGGCTCATGAGAATCACTGGTGAGAGAAGGTAAAGTCACCAAGAGGAGGAAGTGATGGTTGACTCTGGAAAAGGACAAGGGTTCAGTGGGTGGAGGGAAGAGAATCTGACCCCTGAATCACGGGGTCTGGACATTTCTTATCCTTTAAAATTTTTTTATTGTGTATTTATTTGTTTGTGTGTTTTATGGCATCCATATGTGTGTGTGTGTGTGTGTGTGTGTGTGTGTGTATGTGTGTCTCTGTGTGTGTTTGTATGTATGTGTGTGTGTATGTATGTGTGTGTATGTGTGTATGTATGTATGTGTGTGTGTATGTATGTGTGTGTATGTGTGTATGTGTGTATGTGTGTATGTATGTATGTATGTATGTATGTATGTATGTATGTATGTATGTAGTGTGTTCCATGGTCTATGTGTGGAGCTCAGAGGAAACTCTAAGGAGTCAGTTCTTTCCTTCTACCATGTGGGTCCTAGGGATCAAACTTAGATCCTTGGGGACCTAAGTACTTTTACTGCTGAGTCATCCATCTAGTTGGTCTGTTACCATTGTCCTAAACTGCACTTGTATTTCACTTCTGAAGGCCATGGATTGCCTATGGTTTGGTGGTGAAAATCTTGACTAAATGTTCTCCCCCTAGGTGAATTTCATTTTACTTAATTTTGTCAAAAGATCATTAGCTGTTTTGAATCATTGGAAATCTAGATCTGGCTGACGCCAGTGTCCTGAGTTTCACTTCCAGACCTCTTGAGATATAACCACCACTGATGGATTGATATTAAAAACACCTAAGCACATCTTTGCTCTTGGTGACTGTTTAAACCTGTTGTTTATGGAAAGTTTTCATCAAATTTGGCTTTACTAATTTATGCTTGCCCACACGTACATGCTGCGTATCTTCCTGGTAGATGAGCTGCTTTGCCCATCTTTGCTCTCCTGCTTGTAGCAGTTGGAGTGGCACTGCTCATAGTTGTCTCCCTCTCCGTATGCTCATCCTCATAACTCAGTCTGAGTAAATGCTCTTGTATTTAGCAGACTTGAGTGTGTGCTTTGTTCCTGTCTGGACTTTGAGTAATACTGTTTGTATCACAGAGTCTTTTCCCTCCACATTTCATGTCAAGATGTGGCATTATCCATGTTTTTAATCATCTTAATTCTCAGGAGGGGAAAATGGCATCTTGTTTTAATTTATATTTCTTTGATTATTATTGAGTTTGAACATCTGTTCATATGTTAATTGGCCATTTGCATATTTCTGTTAATTGCTTGTTAATATTCTTTGCCCATTTTTCTTTTGAGTGATCCCTCTCTTTTTCGATTCACATTATGAGTGGAATATTTTCTCCTATAATATTTCCTGACAGATTGCTGTTACTTTAAGTGAAAACCATTGATTTTTATATTTTGCTGTTTACTTCCGTTCTAATAGATTTATTTGATTCTCTTGAATTTTTCTCCCATTATTTTCAAAGAGTGATAGGGCTTCCCCTTCTCTTCCAGGTGATGCCAGGAGTCTTTATCTTGTTTTATTGCCTTGACTTGATCCTTCGAGATGTTCCTGGACCACAGTGGGATTATGGGAATTACTTGGCAGCTGTGAACATCCTGGGGCTCTTTGTCTCACCCCTAGCTCTTTCCAGAGTGTGACTCACAGAACGCCACCACAGACTTGCTGTCTTCCGAAAGCTCAGAGTCACTGAGAAAACACTATACAGCCTTAGAGAGAGCCAGTGCACGAACGTGTTAAAGACTCCGAGAGCTTCCTTGCTGTTTCTGCCCTTGCCTAATCTAGTTATGGTCCTGAATTTTATGCAGCGCATTATCAGTTCAATATTAGCATAGGTCCTGGAGGGCCAAAGTATAAACAAAAACTGCTTTGCAATGACATAGCTAAACTACTGTGTTTATGCAGAGAGTCTGGCTGACTCTGTCTACCTGTTCTCTGATTACTGCAGGAGCATGAGTGGAGATAGCTTACACCTCAGGAATCACACACAGCATCCTACATTTGGCCGTATTTTCCCTTCAAAAGAAGCACTGAGAGGGAAAAACTGATTTACATGGAAGGGTGAGTAAATAGGAACTCATGCTGTTCTTGCCTTTTTATCCTTTTTGCTTCTCTTTTTCTCTTTCTTCCCCTCTTTCCTTCCCTCTCCCCCTCCTACTCTCTCTCCTTTCCCCCTGTCTCCTCTTTCATAAATAAAACCTTAATAAGTAAAAAAAAAAATAAACCGTATCCATGGGGCCTGGGGAGACGGCTCAGTCTATGGAGAGCTTGACAAGCAAGCTCAAGGACCGGGGTTTAGATTCCCAACACCTCTATGGGCAAACATAGTGGTATATGCACTGGATGGCAGAGACAGGAGGATCACTGGAGCTCAGGCCGGCCAGTCTAGCCAACTGGTGAGTTTCAGTTTAAGTAAGAGACCCTGCCTCAAAATATAAGGTGGGGAGCCATAGAGGAAGGCACTGACTGTACACACATGTACTTACGTGTGCACACATGTAATCACCCTGCCCTACACACACCCACTCCCACTCATACACCTGTAATCAAGTTACTTCCTTCTTAATCACCTCTCCTTTCTTCCCCCCTCTCCTCTCTCCCTCCTTCTGTTCTTCTGGAGCTTGCTCTGGGACCTCCAGAAAAATCTATCTCTGGTATTGCTCCTCCCCCATCTCAGTTATAAGCTGGAGGCTGCGCTTATCACTGGTTTGGTTTTTGAGATAAACTCATGTGTCCTTGACTGGCCTTGAATAGAGGTCTGCCTGCCTCTGCATCCTGAGGGCTGCGGTTAAAGGCATGTGCTACTACCCTGCTCTTACTGTCATTTATAGGAACAGTTAACAGAGCTTGGGGCGGTGTGGAGGCATGTGATGCCAGCACGTAGGCAGTGAAGGAAGTAAAAAAGTGAGTGTGAGACCAGCCTGTGCTACATAGGACCTAAACAGAACAGAACAGAACAGAACAGAACAGAACAGAACAGAACAGAACAGAACAGAACAGAACAGAACCCAAAAGCAGGAAGGAAAAATAGAGCTGAAACCTGGCATAGCTACAACAGCCAAAGGAAAAGGCTCTTGGTTGTATTAATTATTTGCTGCTGGGAATTTAATCTTTTGTATTAAAAATTAACATATAGGGCTCAGTGATTGAGGACACTTGCTGTTCTTGCAGAGAACTCAAGTTCAATTTTAGCTCCTACATTGCTGGCTCACAGTTGCCTGTTTCTCCAGCTCCAGGACATCTGATACCCTCTTCTGGCCTCTGAGTGGATGTGTCTTTATGCACATATCCACACTCAGATACATATCTACACTCAGATACTTATCCACACTCAGATACATATCCACGCTCAGATACATATCCACACTCAGATACATATCCATGCTCAGATACATATCCATGCTCAGATGCATATCCACACTCAGATGCATATCCATACTCAGATGAATATTCACACTCAGATGCATATCCACACTCAGATACGTATCCACGCTTAGATACATATCCACGCTCAGATACATATCCACACTCAGATACATATCCACACTCAGATGCATATCCACACTCAGATACATATCCACACTCAGATGCATATCCACACTGAGATGCATATCCACACTCAGATACATATCCACACTCAGATGCATATCCACACTCAGATACATATCCACACTGAGATACATATCCACACTCAGATGCATATTCACACTCAGATGCATATCCACACTCAGATACATATCCACACTCAGATACATATCCATGCTCAGATACATATCCACACTGAGATACATATCCACACTCAGATGCATATCCACACTCAGATGCATATTCACACTCAGATGCATATCCACACTCAGATACATATCCACACTCAGATACATATCCATGCTCAGATACATATCCACGCTCAGATACATATCCACGCTCAGATACATACCCACACTCAGAAACATATCCACACTCAGATACATATATCTACACTCAGGTACATATCCACACTCAGAAACATATCCATACTCAGATACATACCCACACTCAGATACATATCCACGCTCAGATACATATCCACGCTCAGATACATACCCACACTCAGAAACATATCCACACTCAGATACATATATCTACACTCAGGTACATATCCACACTCAGAAACATATCCATACTCAGATACATACCCACACTCAGATACATATCCACACTCAGATGAATATACACACTCAGAAACCTATCCACACTCAGAAACATATCCACACTCAGAAACATAGCCATACTCAGATACATATCCACACTCAGATACATATCCACACTCAGAAACATATCCACAGTCAGATACATATCCATACTCAGATGCATACACATAATTAAAAATAAATTGTTAAAAATGTAGCAGATATACTACTAACTCATAACACTATATGTTTTTATGGGTTAAATGCAATGTTTCAGTAAATGTATCCATCAGGCCAGGGATCTGACACGCCCATTATTATTTCACTGTGTTGGGAATATTATTTTCTACTGGATAGTGTGAAATCGACAATTAGCTGCTTTCATTCATATTTACCTGCTGTGCTATAGAAACTTAGTTGGCCCTATTACACCAATCTTTAGCTTCCTCATGTAAGTGAGAATATCCAGTCTTTGTGTCTCTGAGGCACTCACTTTTAACTGTTAGAATTCAAGTGAAATTACGTCCCAATACAGAACTGGGGGTGAAATCCTGCGAAGATCCCGGGAGAGCTTAAGAGTCCTTTTCAGGATGGCCACAAACTCTTCCTTTTTATTTGCTGGATTTTCTAACCGAATCCACCATTCCTGGGACAGTTAAGAATAAGAAACTATCTTTTACTCAATTTGACTTTGCATTTCCCTGAATTACGATCTGGAGACGGCCTCCCCTTCGCCACTTGGAACTGATGAAGAGAACCTTCAACAACGTTGACAAGGCCTAGACCGTCCTCTGCAAAATGTCCCCAAATGCCTCGCCTACACTTGCTTTCTCTTTCAATGAAATCCCTTAGAGAGTTTAAAAATAGCCAACATTTATTAAATAGACTTCCCATTTTATTTAATTGCTAGGATAGGGAAATACTTTGGTTTGGGGGTTACATTTCAGTGAAATCTTTTAGCTACACTGACAAGGTAAACCATACATTTATCATGTAAATTCCTCTTCAGAATAAATCTGATCCCCAGGTATCACTTCTAGAGAATAGTCATCTTAAGTTCCCGAACCTGATGTGTAAAGTGTTCTTAGGAGACAACTCACTTGTGAGGAGATCCCCTATGTAGTAAATGAAGAGAGTTCTTCCTATACAGTGAATAAAGGGACCATGAGATGGGCTTGTTTAGAATTTACTTGATTTCCAGATTATCAGGAGACAGACACACTTACAAGATTGGCAAACTTTTAACAGCAGAAGGAAAGGCTCTTCTTTCTTTTTTTTCTTTTCTTTTTTTTTTTTTTTCTTTTTTTCCGGAGCTGGGGACCGAACCCAGGGCCTTGCGCTTCCTAGGCAAGCGCTCTACCATTGAGCTAAATCCCCAACCCCGGAAAGGCTCTTCTTTGTGGTGTCTAAAATTTATCTTTTTATTTTATTTTATTTATTTATTTTTTTATCTTGAGACAAGGTCTGAAAATGTAGACCAGTTAAGTTCACAGAGATCTAGCTATCTATCTCTGCACTCCAAGTGCTGGGATTAAAGGTGTGTGTCATCACACTTGGCTTGAAATGTCCTTGATTTTCCAGCCTTCTTCTCTGATTGGGTCTAACTATGTCGTCCAGGCTGGCCTTGAACTCTCTTGCCTCAGCCTCCCGAGGGCTGGGTTATAGGTGCTAGTGGCTGTATCCAGCTTAGAATGTCTACAGTTACTTCAGTTGGTGAAATTTATGAGTGCTAAGTCACGGTTCTAGGTCATTCTGAAATGATAGAAACTCAGTGACACTTTAATTTAGTATTTATTCCATCATTTTGATCTTATGCTTATTGAAAGTTAAACTTTAAAAATTTTGAATTTTCAGACTGAAGAGGCATCGGATCAGCAGTAAAAGCTGTTCTTGCAGAGGACCGGAGTTGTGTTCCCAGCATCTACAGGGTGGCTCAAAAATCACCTGTAACTCCAGTCTCAGGGGACCTGATGCCTTCCTCTGACCTCTTTAGGCACAAGACATATATGTGATACATAGATGTATATTCAGGAAAAACACTCATACATGCAAAAATAAAAACAAATTATCAAAACATGAATTTTGAATGCCAGTCTCTAAAAATCAAGATCCATGACATTATCTTAAGTAGAATGTTTCTTCTAATGTAACAGGGTTGAGAGTGGGGTCTGGCAGAATGCTCTCTCTCTCTCTCTCTCTCTCTCTCTCTCTCTCTCTCTCTCTCCCCGTCCCTCCCTCCCTCTCCCCCTCTCTTTCAGAAACAGGATAAGAGGAAAAGTTCATTATTGCTAATGAATTCAGAAATTTTACTTACTGGAAGCAGTCAAGTGGTCTGGTACAAAAATACACATTGCATTTATGAACCATAACATTACTAGGTTTGTAATATAAGAGCTGCTAAATATATTTTGAATATCACAAAGAGCGGGTTTCTTGCCTGGAGCATGGTCTCTGTGATAGTCCTCATCTCATATTCTTATCTTATTCATGAGGAGCAGTGAATCTCAATAAAACCCACGGATTGTGTTCTGTTGAAAGGCTCCTTACTGAACCAATATGTTCACAGATAAGATCAATAATATATGTGTAAACCTTTGAAATTGGGATTGAAGAGGAAGCTGCCCTAATAAAACTGTGCGACTGAATTTTATACAACATATAGCAGCTTTTTAATTTTATATTCAGGTCCCTGAAGGACCAAGAGATAAACAGCACATCTGCAGCCTTCTGGATTAAACTGTGACGGTCTCATGCAGAAGCCTAACAGCGCTTAAGTTTTATGTGTCGGAGGGCTGTTACCTAATGTTCGCCCATTCCCACTCTTTGTTAAGAGCCTTTGTTGAATGGTAAAGTTTCGAATGAAAACTTTTGTGTTTACGCCTATTTACTTGAACCCTAAAGATGCCGAAGAAGTGGTGTAGGTCTGCACCGTGTTTCATTCATTGCTTTAAAAGAAAAGCATTCATTTTTATAGCCTCGGATCTAATGCTATGTTTATAAAGGCCATCAGTTATGGAGCCATGTAAGTGCTAAATTCCTTTTGAAGCTTTCAAGAGGTATTTTAATTAAGTTTTCAAAATTGCTTTTGGATCATATTCACGATTCTTTGGTGCTTTATTTCCATTAGCAAAATAGTAATTAAAATTAAAATTTAAAAGAAGTAACCACAGTGGGTCATCCTTTTATTAACTTGAGATAGATAATGAACCTGTCCTATATAAAGAGGAAGGCAGATCTGCAGAGAGACTGGGGCCGGTGTATTTTAATTAAGGTAATCCTTATTTACACCTAACAAGCCGCATTGCTACTTGGAAATTTAAGATCTTAGCGATGCACATTAGCACAGCACCCCGACAAATCTAATAGAGACTCAGCACTCATGTTTTAAGGGGAAATTTCATCATAAATTAAGAGCATTCACGTAGCAAATTTCAAGGATGTTATTTTTGCAGTGTTTTTCCATAATTAAGGAAGACATCGCACATTAAAGTTTTATAATTTTTTTGTGGTGCTAGAATGCACTCTCTTTGTTATTAAACCCAGCCTCAGTTTTAGCTGTGCATGACCCCATGGAAAAAAACCCCCTGCTTTAATAAACACGTAATGAATGAACTGGCACTTGATGTTCCCCCTGCCCCCTTAAATGTGAGCCATGGCGTGTGTGTTTACGGAATGTTTAAGCATGCAAAATACAACTCCGAAGATATCTATTTGGTTGGATGGAGAGTTTTCAATCATTTAAAAAGTAGTCCAAAGAGACTAACCCCAACCACACTGGTAAACAGCTATGAGCTGCAACGTCCATAAATGAAGAGTTCACTAATTAGGGTGTGCATAGAAGCCTTCCTTCAGTTAAATGTTTACAGTATTAGTATCTACTCCAGTTAGTTAAAGGAATTAAATAATCTATTTTAATTAAGAATGACAACTTTATTCTCAAGGTTCCTTTTATTTTGATGGCTAATAAGATAATTTCATCCCTTGCCTGGTACCCATCTAGAGAGATGATCTTAGGGAAATGGTTCAGGGAAAGTTTCCACAGTGGACTTTTTCTTGAGGTCACATGCGTTAGTGACTTCTGATGACCTCTGTCATTTAGACACCTTCACCTGGGAGTGACTTAGGTGCAAAGAGCTACACTCTTCTCATTATCTTCAAAGTTAACAAAATGCCTTTGCTAGTCCAGCCACAAGGGAATGACCGAAAACATGTGTGTGTGTGTGTGTGTGTGTGTGTGTGTGTGTGTGTGTGTGTTTTGAAAAGTTTCTTATCAGTGGGGAATACAAGGTTTATTTAAGAACCATTTAATGAAGGTAGCATTTCAGAGAGGTAAGCAGGGTCGTCTGCATTCTTGCTCCTTTTCAATTCAGTGCTGCATCAATTTAAACAGGAATTTGAAGGTATCCGGTTGCTTACTTTAATCATTTTGGAGCCAGGACAGAAGGTATCATTTTATCCTCTTCTTATAAACTGACAGATTCTCCCAGTATTCAAATCTATCTTCATTACTCAACATCGGTTAAAAGTCTGATAATTACAATACATTAGATTTGGTTTATCTCACAGATAATAGTAATTAAGTGATATTCAAATTCCTTCTTCTTTAGAAGGAACTGAAGTGAAGATGACAGGTGCCTGAGGACTTTCAGTTGTGAGTTCAAACCTCCGTATTCTTATTACCGCACGGCTGATTCCTGGCCTCACTATCTACACGTGCACACTGGATATAATGTTGCAAGGCATGGTTGTTTAAATAAGAATGGCCCCTATAGGTTCATAGATTTGCATGCTTGGTCACCTAGTTGTGGTGAAAGGATTAGGAGGTAAGACCTTGTTGGAGGTAGTGTGTCACTTGGGGTAATCGTTGAGGTTTCAGAAGCCCATGCGAAGCCCAGAGCCTCATCCTTCCTGCTGCCTTTGGATCCAGATGTAGAACTCTCATACCGTATCTGCCTGCGTGCCGCCATGCTCCCTGCCATGAAGATAATGGGCTAAACCTCTGAAACTCTAAGCAATCCCCAATTAAATGCTTTCTTTTGTAAGGATTGTTGTAGTCACGGTATCTCTTTGCGTTAAGGCATAGGTTAAGTATTTCTTGTTTTTCCTCACATCAAGAGGGTATATTAATTTGGAAACTTACGTTCATGGGTAAAGGTTATGGTGCATTCTTCTTCCTGTTTTTTTACTGACACCGCTGACTTCCACCCTCAGGTTACTCATGAGTTGAAGATCTAAAAGGATGAATGTGGGGAAATACTAAATAATGAAAAACGAATAGGCAAAGGAGAAATCACTGGAGTTCCGCAGCCAGCGGATGAATGGAGGATTCTGTGTTGGGGAGAACACCGAGCCAGTCAAGGGCAGCCCACAGTTGACATAGTGCCAGAGAATGGGTCTTAAGGTAGAAGCACTTTCAGGACATTTTTCTCTTTGGAGTGCAGGTTTTAGATGCTCAGTAAAACTTAGTGGTGAGAAACTGGTCAACTAGTGTTCCAAATGGAAGGCAACCACATTTGCCTTCCCATACGACCGTAAGCTAAAAATGGTACCCAAGACCTCACCACCTGGCAGTGCACGTATCCAGTAAATAATCTGCTTTGACATTTTATCACTCATCTTTTTGAGACAGGGCCTCTCTACATAGCCTTGGCTGTCCTGGAACTCCCTATGTAGACTGTGCTGGCCTTGAGTTCAGAGATCCACCTGACTTTGCCTCTCAAGTGAAACATGGGCCACCACACCCAACTACCACATCTTTGTTACCCTATTTAATTATTACCACAATCTCATGATCCAGGCCTTTATGGAGGTGCCCATTTTACTTGTTGAGAACAACAAGGTGTAAAGAAGATAATAGTCCCCAGGAGGCCACAATCCAGACTACCTGGTAGCTGGCTGCTGGCTTTCTTGCTTTTCAGCTATACATATTCTGTGGGCTAAGGAGAGCTGGCCTACAGTCAGGTAAGGAGATTGCATTATGGTAGCTGTAGTAGAGACCCTGTGGGGGAGGACACAAGGAGAGCAGTCATGTGTGAGGTGCCCTGGAGGACACTTGCTTGTGTCACCATAGAGAACCACAACTGTCAACTGTCCTCATTCGCTCAGACAGCCATTGTTTAAAACTCAAGCTCTGCTTCATGCTCAGGCATCTTGGTGGCCTAGCATGTTCCAAGTATGTGTGGTACAGGTTTTACTCTTATGTCTGCAAACAGTTACGGATTATACCTCTGATGTGCACCTGTTCCCACATGACTAAAAGCTAAGTATCTTTATGTGGGTGGAAGCATTCTTATGGTCCAGTTTTTTGCCCATAATCCCTCTGAAGACACAATTTAACAGATACTAATGGTGTAGCTGGCTTCGGAAGGACAGTCCTAAGAATGGACTTTCATGTAGAAGTAGGTGAGGGGTCTATTTATTCACTTTAATAAATACTTATGTAATATTTCTGCATGGCAGGCTCTGCCTGGGTGAAGAAAGTAATTTTATTTATTCCTCCTTTTTTCAGTGTTTGTGTGAGAGAGCATATAGGGGTGGTATGTGTGTATGTGGCGTATGAACACCTGTTTATGTGCACGCGCGCAAGCCAGAGGAAGCCATTTGATGTCTGGCTCTACTACTCTTCACTGTACACTTTTGAGACAGGGGCTGTAATTGAACCTGGATCTAGGCTGATGGCTTTGAAGATCTGGGATCTTTTGCCTTTGCTTTTCATAACACCGGTGTCACAGTCATGTAGGCAACTGTGTCCAGCTTTTTATGTGGGTGCCGGGATCTGAACTTAGGCTCTCATGCTTGTATAGCAAGTATACTTACACAGTCATCATACCTGAGGTCCCAACTGCCTAGCTATCTGCTTTCTGAGACAGTCTTTCTCAGTAGCTCTGGTGGGCCTGAAATTTGCTGTGCAGTGCAGTTTGGTTTTGAATTTGCGGTGCTCTTTCTCCCTCCTCCCTCCTCCTAAAGGCTGGGATGACAGGCACACGTCCCTAAGTCTGGCTTCACTTTAATGACTGATGACCTATGAGTGGAGCCTCTTGGCAATGTTGTATTAAGATGGATTGTAACTCTAGGCCAGCACAAATGTATCAGGTGTTGGGAGAGTGGATGACAAGTAGACTATGTGTTTGCTGTTGATTCTGTATCACACAGAATAACCTGAGTCCTAACGTACATCATCCTACATAAGACCCTCACTATTTTTTAAAAGTGCTTTGGGGATGTTGACTGTTCTGGATTATTCTTTATTATATTAAATATTTCTGTGTAGTAACATCTTACATTACATGATGTTTTGGCATAGTTTAGTTTATCTCACCTATAACTATGCCATTTTCAAGGGGGGAAATCATTATTCTCAGAAATATAACAAAGTCATTGTCCTTGTCTTTTAGATATTTATGGTTTAAAACAGTATCCAGCCAGGGGTACATAGTAAGACCCTGTCTCAAAACAACAACAACCACCACCACCAAAGCCACAAAACAAAGGAATAATTAAACCAGACAGTCCTAAGACTGAAGGAAGAGACAATGTAGCCATTACAGATACAAGATTAGGCACAATCTGGATAAGACACTTTACATGTGTGTTTAATCAGCATGTGTGTCAGTAATTTTTGTATTGCTTTTTTTTTTCCTTCAAAACCAGAAAGGACTAATGGTTCAATTATTCTGGGGAAGGAGCAAACACGTCCCGAAACCACGCAGCTCTTTACACTGCTCCCCCTTCCTCTTAGTACTGTCACGCTCTTATCTGTGATTGCTAGTCTAAAATATTAACCTTTAAAAATTCATCGCACAGTTGGTCATAGCCCTGCAATCTGCCAGGTTGCAGCATTATGAATGTTTATAAGTTTTGGGGAAATCCCCAGATGAGTCTACTAAAGTCTCCGAAGAGAAAGAAATTCAAATCACTGTTTCTCCTTCTGGCTTTGCTCGCAAACAGAAGAGAACAGTCTAAAAGCAAATGCTCAGAGATGAGCCATCAGGAGGCCAGCGGACGAGGTAGCCCAGTTCTGCCTTGCTGAACACTATCCCGAGTGAGCCCAGCCATCAGTCACCATGAGGTGTCTCGGTGTCTGAGGAGCATTTGTGTGAACTCTCTGTTGAAAGCATTGACAGTGTTCCATTAGTAATGAATTATGGGTGTAATTTCATTAATTTCTTCACCTCAGTCAGTGCATATTAGTGTAAGTTACTCAACCAAATATCAAAGGGATCTGCATTTCAACCTTTCAGTCTTTTACTGCGTAGCCAGGAAGAGGGGAAAAAAAATAAATGAATGTAGCATTTCTTTCAAAAAAAAAAAAACGACTGAAGATAGGGAATGGACATAATTTTTCCTGTTTTTAATTTAATAGCAGGTTTATAGTTTTATGCAAAACCATTCACATTACATTTGACCCTCTGGGAACTGCTTTTTTTTTTCTTCCTGTGGATATAATTTTGAGTCTTTAATAATCTGTTGTTAAATCCAGTCTGAGTTTGATTAATGAATTGTGATGAACCAGCACATTAATTTGCAGGTTTGGTCTAATGCCCTAAAAGGCTTCTTTGTTGCCGATGTTATTAGTGCTCAACTCTGCAGGCAGGGCCATTGGATGGCAGTGTGCCCCAAATAATGGGCCGCTCCAATCAATGCTGCGCTCTGATGAGGTAGCCCCAGTAACAACTGTGGAGCGATGTCATAGGAAAAGAAAGTCCTGAGCTATCCCAGAGCCCTGAAATGGAGGCCGAGGATCCCGGGGTGTGGGGTGGGTGTCTCCGGCTGAAACTCAGAGGAGTTTATAAATTTGAGTGGGAACAAAAAACAAAAACAAAAACAAAACAAAACAACAAAAACAAAAACAAAACAAAACAAAAACAAAGCAAAACAAAACCAAACTTCCTTCTCATTAGCCTGTAGCAGAATGTAACGTTAAGTTCCATAATCAACAGTCATCAGGCCATTGGATCATTCATCACGCCTGTGACTTTGTCAGCTCAGGAAACTGTGGCTATTTTCAGAGTATGTCTGATAACCTTGCTTATGCCTCTTACGACCTCACAACTGCAGTAGCATTAGGACAATCCCCCAGCTTGTTATTAATGTAATCAATTGGTACCCATACTCTGTCTCTACTAAAAAAAATACAAAATCATAATGCGTAGGTATTTGAGGGCCTAATGATGATGAGGGCACATACTCCCCACCGTGAGGGCAAATCCTTTAGGGGGAATTGTCCTGCCATGTTTTCTTTGCAGGCAGATAGTTTGCATATCTCTCATGGCTGTTTAAACATGCCAGTGTGGCTAACCGATGTCACCGACAGAGCTGTGCTAACCCCCACCACCTTCCTCTCCTGAAGCAGCTGGAAGGTATGAACTATTTGTCTTATTCAGTGACATTTTCCAAGCACATATTCTATTACTCGACACACGGGAGGCACTTAGAAAATAATGAACACATGATGTCTTTAGGAGGAAATCAATTATTTTTTTCTTCCTTTGAATGAATCTGGGCTTTAAAAATCATTTTTAAAAAATGAAATAAAATCTGGTATCCGCATTCTAAAGCTTTTATTGCCCCATAAAAGGCCTTTACAAGGCATTAGAAATGTTTATAGGAACCGATGCTAAGCGGTTTATTGTCCAGCAGCTCAGTTTATCAGGGCACTGTAGACGCTCATAACTGATTTATTTCAAAGCGCTGTTATAATTAAACAAAGAGAACTGGGATTTTCCAAATGCAAACACAGAATCAGAGAGACAAGAGAATTAGATGAAGGAGAAAGATTAGCATGTGGAATTTTGGGAGTGTGTGTGTGTGTGTGTGTGTGTGTGTGTGGTGTCACTGTGTGCAAAAAAGACCTAACCTGGTGAGACAGTCTTTAGGGCTGTAAGTTGCCTTAGAGATTATTTTTCAATTTAATTTAACAAGCATTGAAACTGAAGCACAAGGAGGTTAAATGACCAGTGACCTCCTAATTGCTAAATCCAATAAACCCTTCACAGACCTTATCTTATTTGACCACACCATTGCATCCCTTGCTGTTTATCGCTTTCTTGTTCTCCGAGCACACACGTGAAGCTCTTTCTGCCACTCAGAACCCCGTTCTCTCCAATCCCTTCCCATCCCCTCCCTCCATGCTTCTCTCGGGAGGGCTCACTTTTACGTATGTCTGATCCCTGCTTCACAAAACCTTGTTCTAGTTCACTGCTTCTTAATATTTTCATTCCTACTTCCTTAAATAGCCTTTATAAAGTTACATCTCTACCTCATTTTCCCTCAGTTTTCTTCCTCTTTTCCCCTTTCTGGTAGAACTTCAATACCACAGATATAATGCATATCTGTTTATATTTTGCCAATGATTGGGGGAAAAACCCATTATATATCTAAGGCTTTCCCCACGCTTATCAAACACTTCTTTCGAGTAGAACTCGAATGTCACCAAGGACTTCTGTCTATAACCATTTCTCTGAGATGAAGTTCCAGTCTTCTCCATGGATGTTGCTTCCTCTCCAAGTTCTCGTGGCCATGAAATTATTCTGTTCCTTTCACCTGCTTCTGACTGCAGGGGAGCTCAGCACACATGTGCCGTTCTTGAGGGTGAACTGAGGCGAAGCTGTCTCTCCTTAGCTTTGGTCAGAAAGGACAAACCTTGCCAAATTCTGCTTGTGTGGTGAATCTCAGAATCTTTGATGGCAGATGCCGCAGCTGTCAATAGGGGTGGGTTTAAGGGCAGCATTGGCTGGCTGTAGGTCATGGGTGCATTTGTTGGTCTTATCCACATGTCTGTTGGAGTATCAGTTTGGCCCAGTGTGTTCAGAAGCAGTATTTTAGGGGAAGATGTTACTTCTTCAACTCCTGTCTTGTGTGGCTGCATTTTCTACTGACAGTCAAGGTCAATTAATCAATTTTTGCTTCCCATTTTTGGTGAGAACACAAATCTGAAAATTGTCATAGCTCTGGGAAGATTAATTTTTAAGTATCATTATGCCATGCTACTTCCTTATATCTTTTTACCAGAGCCTTTCTGTGTCCTTATATTCAAAATGTAAAGCCCGCTCCATAAGAGGAACTGTTAGTTGGTACCATAGCTGGCTGGGTCCTAGGCCCTAGGGGGAACTATTATTACTCTGCCGAATGGGCAGAGTAATCGACTGCGCCGTAAGTTCCTGTTTCTGTAGTCCTGAATTCTTGCATCTCTCAACCCTCAGTAGAGAAGTTTCCTTTCGGCAGTAGGTTGTGATTACAGAGATTCCCAACTGGACAACACGTAGAGAATAATAGAGTAAGTGAGACACCGATATCATACCCCCCATATGGTCAGGGATCATCATGCAAGAAAGGCCAGAAGGATTGTAAGAGCCAGAGGGAGTAGATATCTGCAGCAAAACAGCATTTGTCCAACATGAGCAGTTGCACACATGAACTTACAATGGCAAATTGCAAGCATAAGACCTATACAAGATCAAGCCAGCCCAAATCCCAGCATGGACGGGGGAGGGGCACACGAATTGCCATCTCTTTCTGAGGAGTTATTGGCAGATGACAGCTAAATGGGAGGGTGAGAGTCAGTTTTCTTTCCCTCAGGATGAGGACACTGAGACAAGACTCATGCGTCCATAGATGGTCCCATACTCTTGCAAATGCAGGCCACACTAAATTGTCCCAGTGGCTATTAAATTATAAAAAAAGGAAAGAGCACATGAAGTTGGGAGGGAGGTTTCAGGCAGTGAATAGGAGAGGACTAGGAGGAAGAGGGATTGAGACTAAATCAAGTACATTATTTGAACATATGACCATTGAGTAAAATATTTAATGAAAAGAAGGACCTTCAATATTTTTTTATTGTTCGGTTGAAATCAAATCTTTTTATAGTACTTCTTGATGTGAATAATATTTTCACTGAATACAGAAAGCTAAGTTGATAACAATTTCTTTCAGACTTTAAAGTAGTTTGTTTTCTGGCATCTATGGTTTTGTCGGGAACGTATTTGAAGTCCCATGAACATAACGTTCTCTTTTACTTGCTGTTCCTATAATTCCTATAATAGTCAGGTGGCTATTACACTAGGACTTCACCAGCAATGTGTTTATCCTGATTTGGTTCTGACATCCTGCATGCCTTTTATGCGAGATTCTTAGTCTTTAATCTTTTCAAATGTGGCATTGGCTTGGATTTCCTTTCTAATACACTTTTGGGGTTTCTGGTTCGCTTACATTAGAATTCTGCCATCTCTCTCATGACTCTTGCATTTTTTCTATGCCTTTTCGTTTCTCTTTGTGGTGTTTGTAAGTGTGTGCTTGTGTAAGGATGAATGTATGTAGAAGAACAGCGGGCAGCATAGGTGTCTTTCTTTTTAAGCACTGCCTTGTTTGTTGGGACGGTGTATCTCATGAGCCCAGAGCTTGCTAAGTTGGCTAAGATGGCTGTCCAGTCAGCTCCAAGAACCCTTCTGTGTCCATCCCCAACGAGGGTAGGGATTAAAAGAGTGTGACATCACACTTGGGTCTTTGTATATGGATTTGGGGAATTAAACCTGTGTCCTCATATTTGCAAGGCAAACTCATTTTTATTGAGATATCTCTCCATTCTGAAGTGAATCGGACAACAAAATCGGAAAGCCAGCCTCTTCTCTCTCTCTCCATTTTTCTATTCAACAAATATTGATTAAAGTAGGTGCTGAGAGGACTCGGTGTCCAGGGAAGAAGTCTACCTTGCTGGAGGAAACAGGACGGAAGTATAAAACAAAAAGGTTGTTGGTATTTTTGACGAGTGAATCAAACAGGCAATCAGGCATGTTGGTTCTGACTCGTAGTGATTTTAGATAATTTCTCACATGCACGCCAGTGAATCCTGTTGTAGATACTTGGGATTTCTGTGTCAAACCTCTCTGACTATGGAGGGGATTTTGAAAACCGGTCAATGTCTTACCTGTTATAGCTGGGATGGGAGTAAGGCGCGGTGGGAGGAAGCAAGACTCGAGAAGGAGGGGTGAGCAGTCTCTAGTCCTCTCTGCCTCCTAGGCTTCGCCTAGTGTCCATTTGGAGAAGTATCTTCTTGATCCCCTTTCTAGGGAAGATGTCAAACCAAGTGTTCAGACACAATTTCATAGGAGGAGTTCCCCACTGATGTTTCTCCTCACCCTTATAAAAATCATTCTCATCGGAACATCTTGATCTGATTCAAGGTGCGTGATTGTGCCAGACACTGTACATAAAGCGATCTCTGTCCTGACTGGTGATAAATTGATAATGACCCACTTGCCTAAGCCAGTCCACGGAGAGACAGTTAATATTGTGAAACTTCAATAAGGTCAGCTGTCAATGCGATAGATATCGCAGGTGAACACCCTGATCTCCCCTTGTAATCCTTGGAATCTCTGCTATCCATCACCCTATAATACATTTGTTTAGCAGGGAAATAGGCTCCTAAAAATCTCACCGTCCAAGTAAGCTTCAACAGCCGCATTCTAAACCCGCTGTCAGAATGCTATTTAACTATCAAATTTAGTGAGGGGTTATGAATTTACAGCAGTATTATAAAAGATTGAACGGTGTTCGCCTTTGTTTTTTTGGGCGATAAACAAGTCCCAGAAACACTCGCTCCTCCTTCCCTCTCAGCCAAGCATCTGTGAGGGGTGCTTTGGTCTTAAGTTTTCTTTCTCTGACAGGTTTAAATGTAGACTTTCAAAAGCTCGCCAGATTTTTCTACTGCTCAAACCTTAAGTGGTGTAAAGAATTAGGTCAAGGAAGGTACAGCGTTATTTTTATAAACGGAAACAAAGGACAGGAAGCATAGATTGGTGGGAGAATGCTCACCTGCGCTGAGCTGGGCCTTGGGTTGGCTTCCCAGCAAAGTAAGTAAATTAATGTAGAATTGTTAAAAGCAAGTACTCATGACATGTTACTGTTTTTCTTTTTAATTCAGGACAAAGAATATTTATCTATTTATTTTTCCATCTTTCACTTAGCTTCATTGCCTCAGTAACTCTTCCTACAGAACCTGTCTTCCTCAAACGCTGTCTCAACGCGCCGTGGTTCCAGTTAGCATTTCCCAGGTGTGACTGTGGGAAGGAGACGTTTGCTCTCTGCTTGGTATATTTTGAATTTATATGAACATTCTAATGAATGATCTTATTGTGCGTGGTTCAATTTCCCGGGGGAAGAGTTTTCTTCTATTTAATCTCAGGAAATAGGATCAGCTCTGCCAAGGTATTATAGAGCCTAAGGAAACACTTCCCGTATTTAAATTAAGAGCTGAAAGTTGCCTAAAGGGGTCTCGCTAATTAGAATTCCGGTGCAGTAAGCTTGGGAAGGTTGCAGACTCTACCTACATCCACCTCTCTTCTACTCCTGGTGGGAATTTTGAAGGGATTTTGCATAGTTTCCCTAGGCGATCAATTACAGACCCTCTTTTCCCAGTAATTTTTGAATTCATTATTCTTAAATATCAAAATGCATAAAGGAAAATATATCCTTTAAGCTATGGTGTAAGACACTCCGATTCAGCCAAAGGTTTCTCAGAGCCTAGGAAAAAATATCGAGGTTTTCTTGTCTTCATTCAGATTGGCTCTAGAATGAGAGTCACGTTCTTGGGAGAAACTGACTTCTCTTCATGACACCGGCCTCCTTGAGGACAAGGACACGTGTATTACACACCCTGATTAGAGCTCTGGGCAGAGTGTTTTTATACAAATAGGCCTAGGGTATTTGTAATTAAATGTGATAATGTCTATTTTTCTTGAACGTTCCTCTCAGATATTTTAGAGAATTCTGGAAAAACGGGGAGAAAGGTCTCGTTGTGAGATGTGTTTCCAGAACTGTTCAGGCAATTTTCTTGCAACCAGTTTTCTTCCTGTCAGGACCTTCCTGGTGTCCATAGACTACTGGGAGCTGGCAGAGCATTAGAATATATATATATATATATATATATATATATATATATATATGTATACATATATATGTATATATATATATATATATGTATTACTTTATCCTAACTAAATTTAACCAAATGAACAGGAAAAAAAAGGTAGCCAAGAATAATATTGGAAACAGCAACAACCAGCAATACCTTTTTACATGAACTATATTATTATTGTAAAAAATGAAAATCATACCTAACAAGATAAGCAAGCATTTTGTTTTGCATATTTCTTGGAGGCATTGAATAACCTTTCTAGATACAGTCATAAACAAGGACCGAATTGCGCTGAGAAGATCCAATAGTATTAGTCTCTAACATTAGTCAAACCCTTAGATAAGCTATGTTCTTCTTCTTCTTCTTCTTTTTTTCTCACCCTGTACCAGAATTTACTTGATCTTTTTGGGCAACATTGCACTTGACACTATGGCTAAAGTTTTACAGATGAAAAAGGCCGTTTTCATACTGTTAACTTATGGCTTAGGCAACAAGGTAGACGTTATCAATATGGTTATTCCAGCCTGCCCTTTTGTTCTGCCAGTGTCCATTTGATTTTTACTCTGATAAAGTATATACAACATACACCTATCACCAGAAGAATTGCTTTTTCCTAGAAGAGACTCGACACCGATCGTTCCATAACTTCCCATTGTCCTTCTTTTCCAGTTTCCGAATACTTCATTTCACTTTCTGCCTCCGTCAGTTTAACAGCCATAGGCCTCAAATGGCCAATATTCTGGGAATATTGTCTTCCAGGGCTGGATTACATTTTCAATTTTTAAAACTCAGTCATTTACTTTGATTTCACAGGTGACCATCTGTATTGATGTCTGAGATTTCAGCCCTGGGTATTTAAACTGTGTTAATTTTATAGTCATATAGGCGTTGGGTTATTTAATAGCATCTCATCAGAGTCTTCCAAGATCTTGCCAGGGCATGGTGTATCCCATCTGCCTCCTAGTCCCTCCTTCTCTTTGGTCATTGTACTTTTAGAAGTTTGAAGAACTCACCAAGGTACCCCATTTCATTTAATGTTCCTAGGAAGTATTTATGTGCAGTATGGAATTCTATTAATGTGAAACTGTCATGGTGGTTTAACTGTAGCCCTGGCTGTCCTAGATCTTGTTCGTAGTTCAGCTGACGTCAAACTCAGAGACTAGCCTGCCTCTGCCTCCTCCCATGTGTCGGCATTAAAGGCGTGTGCCTGTACTAACCAGCAGAAATGAATTTTAACAGGTGAGTCAAATCTATTTGACCTATAATTAGGGAAAGTGTTTTTTTTTTTTCAATTTCTTTCACCAAGAATTTCCCGCCCATCTCCACTAACTGGATTTTATATGGGTAGTGGTAGAGTCAGCAATTCAGATCTCTAAGGCTATTCGTAAGAGGGAGAACAGGAAGACAAGTGGTAGATGAAGAAAAATGGTTTCCCTGAAGCCTTTATTTTATATGAGAAAGACTGGATTCCCCAGTGGGACCTACTGAGGTATGATGGAATGTTCCTGAAAAGGCCTGTGTGCAGCTCTCCCCAGGAAAGCCACCGGCAGGAGTTGGTCCCTCTTCCCACCTGGACTCATGCAGCTTTGAGAGGGCAGCCCTCCTCTGCTCTGCTCAGCGTCTTTTAGATTTTTTTTGGTGGTCACAGATCACTGGAAGCACTTGGCTAACATTTGTCTTTATTTCTTTAGGCCAAGCAAGGATTTGCTTTTCTTTGTTTTAGGAATTACCCTGTGGACATAAACAGCTGTTGATTAGCGTGATAGAGGAAGGATAGTTCTTAAGTTCCTTTGTTTGAATTCTCCGTTTTTGAAAATGATTTGTCTTAAACACTCAACTTCAAATATCGGATCTATATTCCATAAACTCAAGCCTACTGAGCTTGAGACCATTATTTCCACTGCACACTGGGATATGTAGGAAAAGGTACATAGCAAATTGTGGAGAATAGCTTACTTAGTAACTTTCTGGATGGAAAATGTATTGTCAAAAATTATCCTAAAAGTACAAATGACCTACAATTCTTCACCGAATCAATAGCTCTTATTTTGATAATACTACTGAGATGAAGAAGACTCCTTAGATCAGCAGTTCTTTTGTGGGCTGTGACCACTTTGGGAGTTGAGTGATCCTTTCACAAGAGTCGCATATCAGATATCCTGCATATTGAATATTTACATTACAACTTACAGTTATGAAGTAGCAATGAAAATAATTTGTGGTTGGGGGTCACCACAACATCAGGAACTGTACTGAAGGGTCTCAACATTAGGAAGGTTGAGAACCACTGCCTTAGATGATACTGCATCCAGTTACAACATACAGCCACGCAACCAGGAGCACCATGAGATCTCCATCAAAGAGGCCTTGACAAGTGAGTTTCAAATAAATGCTCAAGTGATCTTGCTTGGAAAGGCCCTGGCATCTAGAAGATTCTTGGCCAATATTTACTCAGTGGTTAAATTGAGGAAGCACCAAAGTGCTTTTAATGAGGAGGGTTTTGATGCTGGCTTCATGAAGGATGGCAAAAGCCAAACTCAACTGTTGAGAAATCCTCAGTGTAGAGGATGACTGAGTCAGTGTATGAGCAGCTCAGGTCTTACATATAGCCCAGCCCCTGCTGCAAACTTTTGTCTGTGGAAAAGTTGATGGAGGGCGGGGTGAGGTCAGCTCCCTCTCTGTAAAGGGAAGCGTGGATTATGGTTAACAAAATGTGATTTTCTTTTTTGCAGTCTTATGAAGAAGTGTAGTATATCCAGCATGGAAATGTATTCCATCCTGGGCAGGGTTCGGGGAAACGGCCTCACTCTAGTTTGCTTTGCCACCCTCTGGTCCCCCCATCACAGCTTTAAAGTGCTCAGCCTTAATGATCTGTTAGGTCCCTCTCCAGCTGTGACCTCCAAGGACAGTGCTAATAATCAGTATTACAAGGATCTGTCTGGAGACCTGTGGAGGACACTTGAGGACATGTTTTAAGAAGCTCTTCAGAGTGTCATGCTCCTCAAACCGGCTTTGGTCCTTGTGGTCTCCAACTCAGCCATGCCACAATCTATGCTGTCTCTTGAACCTCAAACTTGGCAACTGTCAAACCCTCCTCGTTCAGGGTCTACAGCCCATAAGTCACCATTTCTCCTCATTTCCAGATGTTTGTTAAATTTACCAGCCTTATTTTCAATCCCAGAACTCAGGCTCTTTTCTCATGCCTTGGAAGGTACCAGCAAACTGGAGATTGTCAGTATCCTCTGGGATATGTCACTCCTCTGCATGGTGTCTCCCACAGTTCCTGGGACAAGCCCAGTCTCCCCTGAGCTGCAGAGAATGCTTTCCAATGGTGGCCTCCTCCATATTTCCTATTCTCAGCTTCTACCTCTGATTCAGAGGGATCAAGCTGCCTCTGGTTTTTTGGCATACAGTTCTTTGAGAGTCTTTATCCTACGTGCTTAGGACCAGAAGTCTTTCAGATTTTGGAGTTTGTCTTGGGACTTTGGAATATTTATCTAGATTCTCCTAGTTAGGTGTGACTAATCTGAGAAGCCTTAATACAAACTGCTTCAAAATCAGATTCGAGTCATGTTGGTCCTCAAAACATCTCAGATTTTAGAGCAGTTTGGACTGTGAATTTTTATATTCAGGATGGTCAACTGGTATCATGTGGTTTTATATCTTCATTCCTTGGGCCGTGTTCATTTTTCTCTATAATTCCCTTTCACTTCAGCTTCCAAAGTGCTGGAATTATAGACGTAAGCCATCATTTGTAGCTCTAATTGATATTTTTAATCTCTGTATTTTTTAGTCTCTGTAGAAAGCCTTAGTTAGCCTTGGCTAACTAAGCTAAGGACCCCACTTTGTTAGGTGTAAAAGTATTTTTTATTCTCCTGTAGTAACTGTCATCTCTGAGGTTTAGTATCTCCACCTTGCAATCTAGGCCTAGTCCTGGAAGAGTCTAGGCTCCGTACAATCTAATCTAGGTCTACAGTGTTTTCAGCCTCTGAGATTTATTGCTGAATAAGATCATGTTTTCTAGTTCTTTCTGAACTCTGGCTGGCTGCTTCAACTCAGCTGTTCTGACTCTAACTCCTCTCAAAGCTGACTGATTCAATTTGGCTTCTCTCTCAACCTCTGACTGAATTGCTCTGCTTGGCTTTAAACCAGCTTTGGCAATCTTTTCTCATTTTTTGGCTCCTTCTCCTTCTGTGGCTCATTCTGGCTTCACCTGTGCCTAGCTTGTTCTCTCTTCGCCCTGTCTCTGTAAAACTCACTCCTCTTATGTTGCTTCTCTTTCCTCTCTTCTCATGAGAGTGGAGCAAGTCTGCCTCTTAATCAGACACCACTTTCAAACATGTGTGCTTCCTTCTACAAACTAACTTTATCTTCATTGTTTGGGATTAATGTGTGTGCGGAGGGTTGAGCCGCACCACAACTAGAAACGAGTTTGCTTTTTCTTTCAGGAGATAACACAATCTTGGAGTTGACAGTGTGATCAAATTTCCTGTGAGAGGATTTTTGTGTTACCACCACATTATATTACAATGATCCATACAGAACTACCTCCTCCACTACACTATAATTCATCAAAAGATGTCACTTTCAGTTTCATTGACTTTTTTCCTCTCAAATTTATTTATTTTAATTGTGAGATAAAATTGTATCATGTCCATGATGAAAGAGGTCTCTGGGGCAAGTGGATTAGAGTGAGGTACAATACGTAAAAAAATTTAAGAGCCGAACTTTCGAATTAAATGCATTTATTGTATTTTAGTATTAGCATAAAGCTATAGCAAGCTTTAAATGCACCATTTTTTCTTATAATTCTGCATTATTTAAGAAGAGTAAACCAGGCAGTGGTGGTACATGCCTTTAATCCTAGCACTCAGGAGACAGAAACAGGAGAATCTTTGTAAGTTTGAAGCCAGCCTGGTCTACAGAGTGAGTTCCAGGACAACCAATAGCCAAGGCTTCATAGAAAAATCCTGACTTAGAAAACAAACAACCCCTCAAACCAAATACCCTCAAACCAAACCAAACCAAACCAGACCAAACCAAACCAAACCAAACCAGACCAAACCAAACCAAACCAAAAAACCCTCAAAAGTAAAACATTTCCCAAACTCCCCAAAACCAAACCAATCAACCAACCAACCAACCAACCAACCAACCAACCAACCAGTCAGACAACAACAAAATAACCAACCAACCAACCAATCAAACAAAAACAAAAACAGAAAGAAAAAAAGAGAGAAAAAGAAAAATACAAAATGATTTGGACATTCACTCATGGAGGCCCCTGATCTTCCGAGGTTGCTCCTTTGTCCTAACACAGGCCTCTGGTGTGGTGAATGCTCTATGTCCTGTTGCTGGCAGACTTGGGCGTCCCTCAGGAAAGCAATCTTCCCCATGATGTCATCGGTTTCTTGTCTAGCAGCAAGATAGGTATATCACAGATACAGCACCCTCTGGTTGATCCTGCCCCAAAGGCACGGAGCCTAGCAATCCCTTGACTTCCTGTTAAGAAAAAGATGACGCCAGAGAAAGCAGAGCTGGGTTTGAGACCCTTGGCCAGGGGATCCTTTGTGGAGGGCACACACTTAACTCTGGGTGGGGCTTACAAAGTGCAGTGTTTTCTCCAGCTGTTGGGTGACCTTAGGCTGCTCACTAGGTGGGAGAAAGGACAGTCACTGCCTCTCTGACAAACATTCCGGGCTGAGCCTGGACAGTGACTGGTGTGTTTTCCCAGCTCTGACCCAGAGAAATCCCTCCTTCGTCACTTTGTACGGCTTATTTTGTTAAGTGACAGAGTTGAATCTATCACAACGTGAACCAGACAAAATGGTGATTCCCCAGAGCCCCTTGGCCCCCAACCCCCGTGTGGAGTCTCTCTTCCTTTCAACCACTCTGCAGTCATTATCACAGGGCAGTTATTTATTGGCCTGCACGCATAAAATGATTGAGAGCTTTGCTAAATGTTTGTCGTTTAGTATGTGTGTATTGTTTTCAAGATTTTAGCTCCTGACATTGGCCGAAATTACCGTTATGACGCGCTGAATTTGTACAATGGGATGGCGTTGTGGTCCCTGACCCTTGGTAAGCCGGTCTGAGGTACTCGCTTTCATTTTGCAGGCTGAATGGAGCTGCTCCAACTGTGCACAGGCTGAAGCAGCCACCAAGTTCCACCAGGGGCTGCTGTTGAACTTCTGAAAAAGATCGTAATTCAGAGAAGAAGGTGGGGAGTGGTGGATGTGGAGGGAGGCAGGAGGTTGGTGGTGGTGGGGGTGGTGGTGGAAAAAAAAAATCTTGGATGCAAAGCTGACATTTCTGTCTGAGGTGAGGCATGCTTTGCTGATGCCACACATGGAATGTTTCGGAAGTGTCAGTAATAAATACTTCTATCAGGAATCTTCATATTCCACGGCTCTACTTATCATACCCCAAGGAGACTCATACAAAGACATAGCTGTCAGGGGCTAATTTGGGATCTGAAAACTATGGTGGTTGTCAGGCATCTTTCCCCATGTGTGATATTTATCTTCTCTCACAAACAAACTGAGTGCAGGGTTTTTAATTAATTTCCAAGTGTCTCCCATGGTAATTTTCTCTCTAATATATTAATACAATGATTTAAGCCTTCATTCAGGAGCAGACTTTCGGCTGAGAATCACCAAAGGCTTAGATGGTGTTTAGTGTTATCAATAAGGTACACGTTCGTTGGTTTTTGGAGAATCAATAAAGTAGCCCTCTCCTCGTTTTTATTTTTGGAAGTATCAATGGGTTTTTTTTTTATCTCTTTTAAATATATTAAGGAAATCACGGACCTGCTGATTTTATTTTTCTCCTCTTGATTGGAGGGAGCTCTCGGGCTGTTTCACTTACTGTTTGTGGAAGATGCGCGTCAGGCAAAGCTCTTGATTTGATGATGAACAGATGAATTTTAAAAAGTGTTTCCCCTTCAGAAAAACTTATTATTCTTTTTCAAGAGAAAAGGTCCCAGAAAAAGACCACAGAAAGGGTCACACTTTGAAAGCAGGTTAAGTCAGGTAGCTGAGGAGCAAGCGAGCTAACCTTTTCCCTGCCCAGTATCCCTCTCAGTACAAAGCATGAAACGGAAATGAGAGCAAACTGAAGGTTTACTGTTTGTTTCTCAAATGGTATATTTCACCAAACAAATGGGCGTGTGCTAATTGACCAGATTTAAATAGTCTCACTGTATATGTATAAATCTATATTCTCTAAAAAGTGCTGTATATGATGCAGCTTTATCTGACAATTAAATAAATTTGAGAGGGAAAAAAAAATCGAACGAAAACGAAAGTGACATTTTTTCATAGAAGCCACATTTAGAGTTTAATAAAGTAAATATACTTTTTAAAAGAATGCCTATGTTGTTATTTAATATTATTATACTCTTGGCTCAAAGGTTGCCTCAAATTTCATAAGGGTCCCCCCACCTCAATTTACCTTTAGCATATTTGATTACTGGGGTGATAGGTCAGTTCTTGAAGAACTATTTATATTTCTCTGAAAACGGCCTCGAAAAATCATTTGGGAAAAAAAATGCAGCAATAGAAGGAAATCTCCAGACTTTATACAGGGCTTTTAATTACCTATAATTAAAGTTTAAATTCTTAGAAATTCAGGAAACGCAGTCTTACAGGTCTGGAGATTAAATGTATCATTTTTTTTTCTTGTGTGAGCATTTCATTCTTTCCCTTTGCGACCTGTCATGTGAACATTTTCCCTAGATCCATTAGGCAAATTTAATAACCAAATATCTATCTAGTGAGAAACGGTTTTTTAAAGTTCAGCTGCCCCGTGAATAATTTGTATCCCCTTCACCTCTCCCCCTCCGCCCCCCGCCCCGTTCCCAACCTGCATGGCTGTATGTATGCGCCACAAAAATCAACCTTTTAAGCACAGATTGATCCTGGCAGCTTTTATTTTATGTGATTTCCAAGGATCGGTCTAGAAACGCTTCTTAATTGAAATAGTTCTCCTCCTTTGGCTTTTTATTTTATTGTCCTTCCCTTCTTGACATCTTGTACATCGCATCAGAAGCTATTTTAGACACACGAAATGACAGCTTTCTCAGAGCCCGACTGTGGATCCTGATAGACCTGCGCTTCTTCAAGCAGGCAAGTTGCAGGCGCCAGCTTCAGAGCAGCTTTCCCGGCATGATGGGCGAGTCACCTAGAAACGCACCCTAAACTGCAGGTTAATCATCCGGCACTGGCTGATGTCAATTCCCCCCTGCCCTGCATCCTACCAAAGAGCGAGGAAGCCAGGAACTATTTTCTCTTCGCTATTTAATTTAACAGAATCTGGCCTCAACTTTAGTTGGAAATTATATTTCCTCTCGGCTGGGATGGAAAGGCTACTGTAATTTAGTAGTGTGTTGTAAAGAAAAGCCGAAGCAACCTTACGGCATCCTTTCTCCTCTGGATGGGAGAACACACAAAGTGGTTGCCATGTGGTTCAGGCATGCCCAGATAACGCGCGTGTGACAGAGTCTGAGGAAATACACTCTGTGGTGTTTTTGGAGTTAGAGAAGGGTCATTTGGGAAAAATGTATTTATATCAGTGGAAATTAAAAAAAAGGAAGCAGGATATGAAAATATCGTACGCAGGAACAAACAGTTCAGCAGAGCAGACCTGTTCCTCGCTAGAGGTAGAGAGCAAACATCTCATAACGGGATGGGTAACAAGCTGAGTATTGTACATTTGTTTTTTTCAGTTCTACCCAAGTCTTTGTAACTTTACAATGTAAGATTCAGAAATTGGAGCCAATTACCATAATATGTGGTGGTTTGGTGGGAACATGCTCTACATCAGACAGTTAAAAGGGTTTACTGCTATTAGGAGCATGTTAATGCCTTGATAATGTCTCTACTTGCTTTGTAATGTCTCTTGCTGAAGTATAGAATTCTTTTATCTTCTTATTACATTATGCAAAAACTTGAATTGAAAAGATATTTGCAGGAACATTTAAAGTAGTGCATCAATCAGCTTCAAAGAAGAGAAAATGTTCTCAGAATAGCTTATAAAAGGATAACTGTCACTTTTATTTTGGGTGAACAAAGGCAACCACGCAGAAAGCACTTTATTGTAAAAGCACACGGTGTGATTCAATAAATATGCTGTATAAATATAAAAGAGAAGAAAGTTCATAATTATCTTATGACTTAAGTGTAATTTAAGTAATACTTTTAAAATGCAGCCGGCAACGAAGTACTCTTGCTACCAGGTCCTGAGTTCTAGCCTGGGAGTCCCCGTGAGGTGATAACCGTCTTTGCTAACATCAGATTTGAATGGATTAGTCATGTTCTGTTTTAATACTTCTCAGAATGATGCAGAAAGGAGCATGTGGGGAGAGCATTAGCAAAAATCTTAACAACCACTTAACGGCGTAAGCTCCACAAAATGGGTTTCCTTATGCGCAATGCTATTCCGTTGCTGCTCTCCTTGCGGCCGCTGCTAAGGTAGCTATGGATTTGCTTTAACTGTGTTGTGAGACGTGGGTTAGCATTTCCAGATGTTCCCTGTGTGGTAAGAGACATCTATCTGCAGCATGATTCCAAGACCTTTTAGGATCAGGTTCTTCTTCTTCTTCTTCTTCTTCTTCTTCTTCTTCTTCTTCTTCTTCTTCTTCTTCTTCTTCTTCTTCTTCTTCTTCTTCTTCTTCTTCTTCTTCTTCTTCTTGATACTGTTCATTAAGGATGAGATTTTTTTGGATAGCTTATAAGCATGCTTTTGAAACTTCAAGTTCTAACTACATAATCTTATTTTTCTAATATATGTCCCAGCTTTTAATCCTTAACCTGATGATAAATGCTGGAGGGCTGACTGTTCAGGAAGGCTTAAGAATCTACAATCTGAACTGTAGTTTTAGCTTTAACCCTAGTATGTGAGCCTCTCATCGCACTAGGCAAAGGTTCCTTTGCTAAAGCCATATCCCTATACTGAACTATTATTTATTTCGAGGAAATAAATATTCAGATCTGGAAAACACAATATACATGTTCACATTAGGGAAAACCATCTACAGTATCCAAATTTTCCATAATGCATGTTCCCAGGTATACAGACATATGTCTAGATGCGGGGAGTCAGTTTCTATATGCAGAAGCTATGTGGTGAGTGCCTGTTGATGAACGTTGAATATTAAAAAAAAGGAAAGCCTAACCAGTAAAAATATATCTCTGTTTTCTGACCTGACAAAAGGGTGGCATGCCTTATTAAACGTGGAGATATAATCTTTTCCAAGGCTCATCTTCTTTCAAGATTCAAAAAGAATTTCATTTGAAGTCAAATAACCAGGCTAATTCACTCCCTCACGCCATTGTAGCTTAGGAAATTATACTAACGCTGTGACATTTCTAAGAAATAATGCTCATTTATTTAAAAACTACAAATATAGCACCTTATAATAAGAAGTCAGCTCGTGGCTGCATGACATCATTTTGCTCATACCCTACTCCTCGTGGCTATTGTACACGGTACCCAATTCATTAAAATAATTTTCTCCTCATTTCAGGGGGCCACATGCAGGTTCTCTGTAGAGCGTCATTGAGGCTATGCTTTCAGAGATGCCCCACTTTCTCAGGCCTCCTTTCTCTTGTCCTCCTTGGGAACAATCTCATTTTGAAAGTACAGGGGAAATTATCTCATAAACGAAATTTAATAACATTCGAACTTCTGAGATTTTGAAAATACAGACTTCTTAAGTTATTGAACTATGGGAGAAGCTATAATTTATAACCAGCAAGTTAGAATGTTGTACACATCTGTGTACTGTTTCAGAAAATAAAGGTTGTTACCATAGCAACTGCCACATAATATAGAACATACGTTATTTGTGAGATGCCAGGCTTCGTGTTAAAAAAAAATTCTCCCTCCTCATGGCTGCTCCCTGATGTTTCAAGGATCCCCACCTCCTCCTTAGGAGGGTGTGGAGTTTCCTCCATTAGCACTCTCATTCCCCCCCATTTTCATTTTTAATACTCTGTTAGCTCAATCGATAAGTTTGCACAGCACAGCGATGATCTGCCAAGACATGCTCCCACTTACTCACGTTTGGCTAATTCTTAAGGCCGTCCAGTTGAAATTTTAAGATATAGAGACATATGTGGAGTAAAGGTATGCCTAATTACCGTGACTATGACAAATCAGTGTTGCTCGCTGACATCTTGCTTGTTTGGCCTGTTGAGTATTTCACAATTTTGAATTACATGATATGGCTTTTTATCTCTTTAAAAAGATATCACTCGGAAGCATATATTTACTCTATAAATATCTGGAATGTATTTCACTTAAAAATTTGTACGGTATGTTCAATCTCATTTGAAATCAATCATAATTTAGGTAGTTTTGAATTCTTTATTTTTATTGTGTATTTTATATTTTTTTGAGGATTTCACACATGAGTACTGTATTTAATATAATGGTCTATCTCCTCCCTCCTATTCCTCCTGTGCCCCCATTCATAATCTCTCATTCAACTTTCTTTGTCACACATACACATAGGTGTGCACACGTGTACATGAATGCAACCTGCTGAGTCCATTCAGTGATGTTCATATGTTGATGTAAACACATGAACTTATGTAAACTCATGCTCACAACATGAGATTGGTAACCTGTGAGGGGGGAGAAGGTGACATTTTTGATGACAAAATTTATCTATTTAAAAATAGTAAAAATTAGGTCTAATAGCTCATATCTATAACCCGAGCACTTGGGAAGCTGAGGCAGGGGGAGCATCAGACTCGATTTATTTGGGTTATAGAGTCGGATCTTCTCTGAAAGAAAGAAAGAAAGTACTATTCTCCAAGAAAGAGTAGAAATCTGTTATTATTAAATTTCTCTCAAGAGATAATTTCCCCCTGAACTTGCGAAATGAGTGTTCCCCAGAAGGCCAAGAGAAAGGAACCATGAGAAAGTGGGGCATCTCTGGGAGGAGAGGCTGAACGGTGCTCTAGAGAGAACCTGTGCGGCCCACTGAAATGAGGAGAAAATAAGATGTGAGCAAAATGGAAAGAAAGAAAGAAAGAAAGAAAGAAAGAAAGAAAGAAAGGAAGGAAGGAAGGAAACAAATCAGCTCATGACTTTATTTGTGACACCATTTTGCTCACATCTTATTTTCTCCTCATTTCAGTGGGCCGCACAGGTTCTCTCTAGAGCACCGTTCAGCCTCTCCTCCCAGAGATGCCCCACTTTCTCATGGTTCCTTTCTCTTGGCCTTCTGGGGAACACTCATTTCGCAAGTTCAGGGGGAAATTATCTCTTGAGAGAAATTTAATAATAACAGATTTCTACTCTTTCTTGGAGAATAGTACTAATTTCTTCTCTGAGGACCTCGACAATATACCAGAGAGGAGCAACTCACGAGAAGATGTTTAGTTTAATTTACGTCATTTCATTTAACTTCTCACTTCCGGGGAATCAGTCCCACCAGGTGGGTGAAGTCATGGCGGCTGGGGTATTCTGAACTTCTTCAGATCTTGTTAGAGCAGGAAGCAGGAAACTAGGATTGGAACTAAAGATGACAGCTGCCCTCAAAGCTTCCCCTTGTAGCCGACTCAGCTAGGAAGGCCACATTTCTTCAAGGCTCCACAACACCGTGAAGCATGACCACCAGCTGGGAACCAAGTGTTTAAACCACGAGCCTATGGGAGGCCAAACCCAAGAGGGACAACTAGAAGTGCCAAAACATAACACAATTGATCAACAGTTCTACAACTTGATTGGATTTTTTTAACTTGATGTGGGATCTCAAGTAGGCTAGGCTGACCTTGAAACTCATCATGTAGTCAAAGACTGTCTTCCATACCCAGTCCATGGTTCTTAACTCACCAAATTCTGGATAACAGGTGCTCTGCCATGCCTGCCTGTACTCTCCATTTTAACTTTGATACAAGTCTTATTAATTTTGTAGGAAGGAGATTAACCATGGAATGTAGAGAACCATTCAGTCTGGCTAGATATGGAACCAAAATGTCCAACTGGTTTGAAATAAAAGCCCATGTTCCATACTTGCTAGGGTCACAGTGTAGCAAAGGTCTTTGAAGTACAGACATATTTAGGGTGATGGATTTTATCATTCACGACAACTCTGCAGTTCAGTCAAGATATCCTTGTCACCATTGACATATTTAATCAGGAGGATACTTTCTGAACAGTATTATCACTTGCATTTTTCTTTTACAAGGGAAGATACCAGGTACTGGCTTTCTTTAAAACATCTACCTCCAAACATTCACAGTGGTTCTATGCCATAAAACTGCTGTCCTTCATCTATCACAAAAGCAAATACTTCTGGTGAAAAAAAAAACCACCCACAGATTGAATCATACTCTTCTTTAAAACAAAAAACTTAATAGTTTAATCAATAAACATTTATTAAACATCTACTAGGTGCCAGGCACAGTTCTTGGGATATAAAGATGGATAAGTGAGCATCCTTGTCTCCAGACACCTGGCACGACTAACCGGAGTGGAACCTCACTGAGCCACATGCTGGCTGGGACCTGGTTTCTTCAGGCCTCACCAGCCAACCACACAATAACTGTGACACAATAACCAAGACCCATATTTATGGAACACTTCCTTTCTAACGGGTCCTTCAGCAGTGCTTCGTAAGGTACCTTACCCAACAGGATACCACATGGGTTGTAAGAAACCGAGGCTGAGAGAGTTGGAAGATTCTGCTTGAGAGCGCAGGATTCCCTGATTTGTTCAAAACCTGCCACAGTGTAGCCTCACTTCTAGCTGCATCGCTCGCCGCTACCATCCTTGGTGCCTTTGCCTGTCACTGGGCGCCGTAGCAGCTGCCTGACTGGCATGGGCTCATAGCTCCAATGCTGCTCTCAAGAACAGAAATCAGACCGTGTGCTTCTCCTGCTTCGAACCTTCTGTGGGTTATCATTCCGCATAGAATATAACCTTTGGATCTGTGCTCTTTTCCAATGGCTCAAAAGGCCCCGCAGAACTTACCCGCTAGCGCCCCCAGTTTCATTATTATCATCCAACCTTCCTTCCCCATGCCTTAGACCACATCAGCACACCTTTTAACAAGCGTCATATGGAAAACTATTTTGGCTTTGTAGCCATACCGTCTTTAGTATATGCGTGCCTGTGCACCTGTGCATGAACGTGCAGGTGAAAATCGGAGGACTAACTGCCGAGGGCCGTGCTGGAGGACGACTAATGGCTTTAGACCTCATGGAATGCAGCCCACGCTTTACCGTAGCCACATCGGTGGGCCTCCATGTGTCGCGGCCCCGAGGACTATGTGTCCTGAGGACTTCATGCTGTTAGGGAGCTCTGCTCTGCTTGCTGCCCTCACTTCCCTCTTAATCTAGAATCGTAGGAAAACTCTGAGGGGGCTTCCAGCCCCTCACTGGGCAGTATCTCTGGCATCCACAGTACTAGCTTGATCTCTTTCAGCCATTGCTGCCGGAGCACGTGAATGATTCAGTCACCACCCTAGAGAAGAGCTTAGAGACGTGGATTGTCAGCTCTGACCACCACCCTTAGAAAACATTCGGAAAAATAAGATTGTTAGTGAAGTTAGGTTGAGATGCGTTTCCTACTGGCTCTGATGTAAAAATACCTTAGGGAACAATTTGAAGTTCAGAAAGGCACACTCTTGTTCCTAGTTAAGCTAGGGACCCTTTATGGTCAGGGAACAAGAACAACGGCAACACTGGCTGACATGACTCTCACCGAGGCCGTCTGATGATGATTGATTTCCTTTATTTATTTATTTATTTATTTATTTATTTATTTATTTATTTATTTTTATTAACTTGAGTATTTCTTATATACATTTCGAGTGTTATTCCCTTTCCTGGTTTCTGGGCAAACATCCCCCTCCCCCCTCCCCTTCCTTATGGGTGTTCCCCTCCCAACCCCCCCCATTGCCACCCTCCCCCCACCAGTCTAGTTCACTGGGGGTTCAGTCTTAGCAGGACCCAGGGCTTCCCCTTCCACTGGTGCTCTTACTAGGATATTCATTGCTACCTATGGGGACAGAGTCCAGGGTCAGTCCATATATAGTCTTTAGGTAGTGACTTAGTCCCTGGAAGCTCTGGTTGCTTGACATTGTTGTACTTTTGGGGTCTCGAGCCCCTTCAAGCTCTTCCAGTTCTTTCTCTGATTCCTTCAACGGGGGTCCTATTCTCAGTTCAGTGGTTTGCTGCTGGCATTCGCCTCTGTATTTGCTGTATTCTGGCTGTGTCTCTCAGGAGCGATCTACATCCGGCTCCTGTCGGTCTGCACTTCTTTGCTTCATCCATCTTGTCTAATTGGGTGGCTATATATGTATGGGCCACATGTGGGGCAGACTCTGAATGTCACCTGAGTTTTTGATCTTAGCCATTCTCACTGGTGTGAGGTGAAATCTCAGGGTTGTTTTGATTTGCATTTCCCTTATGACTAAAGATGTTGAACATTTCTTTAGGTGTTTCTCAGCCATTCGGCATTCCTCAGCTGTGAATTGTTTGTTTAGCTCTGAACCCCATTTTTTAATAGGGTTATTTGTCTCCCTGCGGTCTAACTTCTTGAGTTGTTTGTATATTTTGGATATAAGCCCTCTATCTGTTGTAGGATTGGTAAATATCTTGTCCCAATCTGTTGGTTGTCATTTTGTCCTAACCATGCTTTGCCTTACAGAAGTTTTGCACTTTTATAAGATCCCATTTGTTGATTCTTAATCTTAGAGCATAAGCCATTGGTGTTTTGTTCAGGAAATGTTTTCCAGTGCCCATGTGTTCCAGATGCTTCCCTAGTTTTTCTTCTATTAGTTTGAGTGTGTCTGGTTTGATGTGGAGGTCCTTGATCCACTTGGACTTAAGCTTTGTACAGGGTGATAAGCATGGATCGATCTGCATTCTTCTACATGTTGACCTCCAGTTGAACCAGCACCATTTGCTGAAAATGCTATCTTTTTTCCATTGGATGGTTTTGGCTCCTTTGTCAAAAATCAAGTGACCATAGGTGTGTGGGTTCATTTCTGGGTCTTCAATTCTATTCCATTGGTCTATCTGTCTGTCTCTGTACCAATACCATGCAGTTTTTATCACTATTGCTCTGTAATACTGCTTGAGTTCAGGGATAGTGATTCCCCCTGAAGTCCTTTTATTGTTGAGGATAGTTTTAGCTATCCTGGGTTTTTTGTTATTCCAGATGAATTTGCAAATTGTTCTGTCTAACTCTTTGAAGAATTGGATTGGTATTTTGATGGGGATTGCATTGAATCTGTAGATCGCTTTTGGTAAAATGGCCATTTTTACTATATTAATCCTGCCAATCCATGAGCATGGGAGATCTTTCCATCTTCTGAGGTCTTCTTCAATTTCTTTCTTCAGTGTCTTGAAGTTCTTATTGTAGAGATCTTTTACTTGCTTGGTTAAAGTCACACCGAGGTACTTTATATTATTTGGGTCTATTATGAAGGGTGTCGTTTCCCTAATTTCTTTCTCGGCTTGTTTCTCTTTTGTGGGAGGCTACTGTTTTATTTGGCTACTGTTTTGAGGAAGGCTACTGATTTATTTGAGTTAATTTTATACCCAGCCACTTTGCTGAAGTTGTTTATCAGCTTTAGTAGTTCTCTGGTGGAACTTTTGGGATCACTTAAATATACTATCATATCGTCTGCAAATAGTGATATTTTGACTTCTTCTTTTCCCATCTGTATCCCCTTGACCTCCTTTTGTTGTCTGATTGCTCTGGCTAGAACTTCAAGAACTATATTGACTAAGTAGGGAGAGAGTGGGCAGCCTTGTCTAGTCCCTGATTTTAGTGGGATTGCTTCAAGTTTCTCTCCATTTAGTTTAATGTTAGCAACTGGTTTGCTGTATATGGCTTTTACTATGTTTAGGTATGGGCCTTGAATTCCTATTCTTTCCAGGACTTTTATCATGAAGGGGTGTTGAATTTTGTCAAATGCTTTCTCAGCATCTAATGAAATGATCATGTGGTTTTGTTCCTTCAGTTTGTTTATATAGTGGATCACGTTGATGGTTTTCCGTATATTAAACCATCCCTGCATGCCTGGGATGAAGCCTACTTGATCATGGTGGATGATTGTTTTGATGTGCTCTTGGATTCGGTTTGCCAGAATTTTATTGAGTATTTTTGCGTCGATATTCATAAGGGAAATTGGTCTGAAGTTCTCTTTCTTTGTTGGGTCTTTGTGTGGTTTAGGTATAAGAGTAATTGTGTCTTCATAGAAGGAATTCGGTAGTGATCTATCTGTTTCAATTTTGTGGAATAGTTTGGATAATATTGGTATGAGGTCTTCTATGAAGGTGTGATAGAATTCTGCACTAAACCCGTCTGGACCTGGGCTCTTTTTGGTTGGGAGACCTTTAATGACTGCTTCTATTTCCTTAGGAGTTATGGGGTTGTTTAACTGGTTTATCTGTTCCTGATTTAACTTCGGTACCTGGTATCTGTCTAGGAAATTGTCCATTTCCTGCAGATTTTCAAGTTTTGTTGAATATAGGCTTTTATAGTAAGATCTGATGATTTTTTGAATTTCCTCTGAATCTGTAGTTATGTCTCCCTTTTCATTTCTGATTTTGTTAATTTGGACACACTCTCTGTGTCCTCTCGTTAGTCTGGCTAAGGGTTTATCTATCTTGTTGATTTTCTCAAAGAACCAACTTTTGGTTCTGTTGATTCTTTCTATGGTCCTTTTTGTTTCTACTTGGTTGATTTCAGCTCTGAGTTTGATTATTTCCTGCCTTCTACTCCTCCTGGGTGTATTTGCTTCTTTTTGTTCTAGTGCTTTTAGGTGTGCTGGCAAGCTGCTGACATATGTTCTTTCCTGTTTCTTTCTGCAGGCACTCAGCGCTATGAGTTTTCCTCTTAGCACAGCTTTCATCGTGTCCCATAAGTTTGGGTATGTTGTACCTTCATTTTCATTAAATTCTAAAAAGTCTTTAATTTCTTTCTTTATTTCTTCCTTGACCAGGTTATCATTGAGTAGAGCATTGTTCAATTTCCATGTATATGTGGGCATTCTTCCCTTATTGTTATTGAAGACCAGTTTTAGGCTGTGGTGGTCCGATAGCACGGATGGGATTATTTCTATCTTTCTGTATCTGTTGAGGCCCGTTTTTTGACCAATTATATGGTCAATTTTGGAGAAAGTACCATGAGGAGCTGAGAAGAAGGTATATCCTTTTGCTTTAGGATAGAATGTTCTATAAATATCTGTTAAGTCCATTTGGCTCATGACTTCTCTTAGTCTGTCTACGTCTCTGTTTAATTTCTGTTTCCATGATCTGTCCATTGATGAGAGTGGGGCGCTGAAATCTCTTACTATTATTGTGTGAGGTGCAATGTGTGTTTTGAGCTTTAGTAAGGTTTCTTTTACGTATGTAGGTGCCCTTGTATTTGGGGCATAGATATTTAGGATTGAGAGTTCATCTTGGTGGATTTTTCCTTTGATGAATATGAAGTGTCCTTCCTTATCGTTTTTGATGACTTTTAGTTGAAAATTGATTTTATCTGATATTAGGATGGCTACTCCAGCTTGCTTCTTCCGACCATTTGCTTGGAAAGTTGTTTTCCAGCCTTTCACTCTGAGGTAGTGTCTGTCTTTGTTTCTGAGGTGTGTTTCCTGTAGGCAGCAGAATGCAGGGTCCTCGTTGTGTATCCAGTTTGTTAATCTATGTCTTTTTATTGGGGAGTTGAGGCCATTGATGTTGAGAGATATTAAGGAATAGTGATTATTGCTTCCTGTTATATTCATATTTGGATGTGAGGTTATGTTTGTGTGCTTTTCTTCTCTTTGTTTTGTTGCCAAGACGATTAGTTTCTTGCTTCTTCTAGGGTATAGCTTGCCTCCTTATGTTGGGCTTTACCATTTATTATCCTTTGTAGTGCTGGATTTGTAGAAAGATATTGTGTAAATTTGGTTTTGTCATGGAATATCTTGGTTTCTCCATCTATGTTAATTGAGAGTTTTGCAGGATACAGTAACCTGGGCTGGCATTTGTGTTCTCTTAGGGTCTGTATGACATCAGTCCAGGATCTTCTGGCCTTCATAGTTTCTGGCGAAAAGTCTGGTGTGATTCTGATATGTCTGCCTTTATGTGTTACTTGACTTTTTTCCCTTACTGCTTTTAATATTCTTTCTTTATTTTGTGCGTTTGGTGTTTTGACTATTATGTGACGGGAGGTGTTTCTTTTCTGGTCCAATCTATTTGGAGTTCTGTAGGCTTCTTGTATGCCTATGGGTATCTCTTTTTTTAGGTTAGGGAAGTTTTCTTCTATGATTTTGTTGAAGATATTTACTGGTCCTTTGAGCTGGGAGTCTTCACTCTCTTCTATACCTATTATCCTTAGGTTTGATCTCCTCATTGTGTCCTGGATTTCCTGTATGTTTTGGACCAGTAGCTTTTTCTGCTTTACATTATCTTTGACAGTTGAGTCAATGATTTCTATGGAATCTTCTGCTCCTGAGATTCTCTCTTCCATCCCTTGTATTCTGTTGGTGAAGCTTGTATCTACAGCTCCTTGTCTCTTCTTTTGGTTTTCTATATCCAGGGTTGTTTCCATGTGTTCTTTCTTGATTGCTTCTATTTCCATTTTTAATTCCTTCAACTGTTTGATTGTGTTTTCCTGGAATTCTTTCAGGGATTTTTGTGTCTCCTCTCTATGGGTTTCTACTTGTTTATTTATGTTTTCCTGGAATTCTTTCAGGCATTTTTGCGATTCCTCTCTGTAGGCTTCTACTTGTTCTCTAAGGGAGTTCTCCACGTCTTTCTTGAAGTCCTCCAGCATCATGATCAAATATGATTTTGAAACTAGATCTTGCTTTTCTGGTGTGTTTCGATATTCCATGTTTGTTTTGGTGGGAGAATTGGGCTCCGATGATGCCATGTACTCTTGGTTTCTGTTGCTTGGGTTCCTGCGCTTGCCTCTCGCCATCAGATTATCTCTAGTGTTACTTTGTTCTGCTATTTCTGACAGTGGCTAGACTGCCCTATAAGCCTGTGTGTCAGGAGTGCTGTAGACCTGTTTTCCTGTTTTCTTTCAGCCAGTTATGGGGACAGAGTGTTCTGCTTTTGGGCGTGTAGTTTTTCCTCTCTACAGGTCTTCAGCTCTTCCTGTGGGCCTGTGTCTTGAGTTCACCAGGCAGGTCTCTTGCAGTAGAAACGTTGTTCTTACCTGTGGTCCCGAGGCTCAAGTTTGCTCGCGGGGTGCTGCCCACGATTTCTCTGAGGCGGCAGCAACCAGGAAGATCTGTGCCGCCGTTTCCAGGAGCTTCGGTGCACCAGGGTTCCAGATGGCGTTTGGTGTTTTCCTCTGGTGTCTGAGATGTGTGTGCAGAGTGCAGTCTCTTCTGGTTTCCCAGGCATGTCTGCCTCTCTGAAGGTTTAGCTCTCCCTCCCATAGGATTTGGGTGCAGAGAACTGTTTATCCGGTCTGTTTCCTTCAGGTTCCAGCGGTGTCTCAGGCGCAGTGGTCCTCCTGCTCCTAGGCCCTCCTCCACGGGAACCCAGAGGCCTTATACAGTTTCCTCTTGGGCCAGGGATGTGGGCAGGGGTGGGCAGTGTTGGTGGTCTCTTCTGCTCTGCAGCCTCAGGAGTGCCCACCTGACCAGGCTGTGAGGTCTCCCTCCCACGGGGTCTGGGAGCAGAGAGCTGCTGCGGGCCAGGATCCGAGGGTGTGGGACTCCCAGTAAACACAAGAGGTGCCTGGTCCTAGAGGAATTCTGCCTCTGTGTGTCCCGAGTTCATCAGGCAGGTCTCTTGCAGCAGAAAAGTTGGTCTTACCTGTGGTCCCAAGGCTCAAGTTCGCTCGCGTGGTGCTGCCCACCAGCTCTCTGTGGCGGCAGCAACCAGGAAGGATGATTGATTTCTTATGCCCATGTCTGCCCTCAGCCTCCTGATATGATTTATTAAGAATTGCTGATGAGTAATTAGATATGCATTCTGAGGCTTTAAGGTAAATATGGCTGTTTGTATAAAAGTTTAGATTTTTGATTCTTTTAAGATTCTTACAAGATTACTTTAAAAGAAAAGTAATAAAATAATTATTCCTCTCTTCGTAACCGCGATTTGCTGCCTGCCAGTAAGAGACTCTGGCTGAGGAAACCACCTTGCTTGCTCACTCCATTTCGTTCGTCTATAACAAGTTGCTTAGCTACAAATGTATGTGGGATTTTGGAATAATTTGTTTTCTTTATCTGTACTATGTAATGTTATTTCTTTTAAAGGCATTGGGGGAGCACACTGTTTTTTTCATACTCATTCACTGGAAGAAAGCTAAAATGTAATCACACTGTAATTGTATACCGCTTGAAAGATTTTTGCTGGGATATGTAAGCTGTGGAAGAAAGAATAACATATGAGGGTTGGGGCACCCATCGACTATGTGTATGTGTAAAGTTTGTGTGAGTGGGGGGCTGGAACATTGTTCCTCCTCTCCATCAGTTATGTGTATGTATGTGTATGTGTAAAGTTTCTGTGTGTCGGAGCTTGCTCCATCCACCAATTGTGTGTGTCTATCTATCTATATCTATCTACCTATCTGTTGTCTGTCTGTCTGTCTACCTATCTATATCTATATATACATATCATCTATCATCTATCTATCTATCTATCTATCTATCTATCTATCTATCTATCTATCTACCTACCTACACATCTATCCATCCATCTATCTATCTACCTATCTATTCATCTATCTATCTATGTATGTGTGAAATGTTTGGAGTCTACTTGCTGGAGCTTTGTTCTAACCATTCCATGTGTGAATGTGCATAAGTTTGTTTGTAGGTCTGTCTGTCTACATGTATAAATGTATACATGTATTTGTATGTATGAAGTTATTGGACTCTGCCTTTTGTTTCATCCTCTCTCTCTCTCTCTCTCTCTCTCTCTCTCTCTCTCTGTGTGTGTGTGTGTGTGTGTGTACATGTGTGAATTTTCTCTTTTCTTCTCTTGATTTCCAGCCCCAAAGAGTTAAAAGAGTTCACAGTTTTCCCACTGGCCACAGAAAGTGCCAGCCCTAGGAAATCAGCTTTATTTCCTCAGTTAAAAGTCTCCTGAGCAGCTTCTCTAGTCTCTGGCTGCCTTTGATAGCAGCCCCTGTAGGTGTCTGAATCCATCCCTGTCAGCAGCCCTAAGCCCTGACCCCCCAATGGCTGCCTGCTTTAGTTTGCCCACCACATGGATGCCAAAGCTGGTCTTTGGCACCGCACTTAGTTGTTCCTTTAGTGCCATCTCCTCTCCACCCCTCTTCGGCCTGGAACTCACTGCCTACTTTAGCTTCCACAGCAGCCCACTCCCAACAATTGTCATGCAAGTTCTGGGATTGAACTCGGGTCCAGATGCTTGCACAGCAGCCATCCACTGGCTCAGCCGTGTCTATGTCTCCAGCACAGGCTACTCTGTCACCACAGCAGAAAAGCAGCCCTAGATACTAGTGAACACAGTGAATGGAAGGAGTGGGGCTGGAGTCCAACAGAACCTCATTTGCAAAGGTAGCCTGGTCTACAGACCATGATTTGTTGACTTCTGTCTGCTGAGCCTTTCCCATCTCAGGGTCCTGCCCAGTCTCCAGTTTATCCCCACTTTATCCTGACATTGAGCTCTCCCCGTGGACAATGCTCTTTTGTCTGTAATGTCTACGTTATCTCGTTCTATTCCATTGGAAGCCATTAGTACCTGCGTCTTCCCAACTCTCCGGCAGCAGCAAGCCCATTAACACATTCGCTCACTCACTCATTGGTTGTGCCCCGTCAGGTTGACGCTGTACATGCTGTGAGGAAGAACCACTTTCTCTGCCAGGTATTTCTAGCAGACAGAGCAGAGTCCGTGGCATGGATACTCAGTACATGGGTCACATGAATAGAACACAAGGCCCGTGAATCCAAACCATACACTGTTAAGGATTTCTCAACATTCCTTCCTTGTGACTGAGGTCACAAGTGATGCTTTGAGGGTGTTATCATACAGCCCTCACAGAGAACCCTTCGTGCCGCCAAAGCTCGTCTTCCACATATTTCTGCTGACCTTGGAAATTTCTCCCACAGGTCTAGTTAGGCTGATGTCTTTCTTACCTGTGTTGCCTACTGGACCCTGACCTCTGACCTCTGTTTGTCACTGCCTCTGTTGACACCATTGCTATGTCTACAGGGTGTCATCAATTCCCTTAGACTCCTTTGTTTCTTCTATCACCACTTCAGCACTTTTCAATATCTTGCATGTTTTATGGTATTTGATAAGATATTATGATATATCTGGGGGCCTCAGATACTACCCTCTGATGACCGTTGCTTCTGGTGGGCACTGCTACCTCTGCCAATCACTGAGCCTACTATTAGGACTGCTTTTGCTATGTCTAGGCCTTCTAAATGCCATCCGAACCTCGTCTAGGCAATAAGAGAGTGGCAAACAATACTCCCTTTTGGGGTTTCCCTTGACTTGAATGAGTGTGGCTTGTGTCACACCAATTGAAGAATTTTCTGTCTTTATTTACTCTTTCCACGTATAGTAGCTGCTGCTTACAGATTGTTACTGTATGCCTCGCACTGCTGGGAGAGCTTTGTGGACATTAACCTGTGTCATCCTCTCAATAGGCTGATGAGGAGGAAATACCCTTCACTCCACAGAGGTTAGAGTGGTTAACTCTCTCACTCAGGGCCACTGATAAGCAGCAGAGTTGAGGCCTGAATTCAAGTGATCCAGCTTTAGAACCCTTGTTCTTAACGATTCGCCTATAATGAAGGGTCTAGATATGTGTCAGTGGGACACGCTGATGCTTACTGCTCTCTAAACCTTTCTAATATCGTAGTGGGTTACATACATTGTCATACATTGCCTTTCCTCTTTTAGAGCCTCATCTGCAGATGTTCCTCTGTGTGTGCAATAAATGGTGTGCTAATAGGTCTGAGCAGTTGTTCCTGTTGTCAGGCTGACATGAGGATGGTTCCCTTCCCTGGGTGGGATGCTAAGATAGCTGTGCCTCTAACTTGAAGGAACCCCTCAGGGAAGGAAGTGAGGTTTAAATTGCATCCTGAAAGACGAATATCATTTTGAGAGTAGGAGCCTTGGCAAAGGACATAAACTAGCAAGCCATTTCAGACTCTAGGGCACCCAAATCAGGCTCCTGGCCAAGGGAGGTGCAGTCCATCTCCCCTTTCCATCACGATTCCTTGTGATACATGGCACCGAGATGGAGAATGTGTAGGTCCTTGAGGAGTATTGGTCCTCACTCAACAATCTGGACTTGAGTGACCAAGAGAGGGTGGAAAGGTATGGAAACTAGGAACAGTGAGTCATGAGAGCTAAAGGTAGACTTCTCCAATACTCCTCTACAGTCAAAGTTTCGATGTACGGCACAAAGCCTACGCCGTGTCTGCTTCATCTCTGGGGGGACTAACTGCATTCACCTTTCAGAATGTTAACTGGGACGGGACCTGCTTTCATAGTTCCAGTGCGCACTAATTACAGTTGTTCTTTCCAACACCATTTGCATTTTCTTCATTCCTTGTGATGAAGCATCCCCTCTCCATACCCATGCTCACCCCATTCTCTAACAGGCATGAGATTGATCCTTGAATGTTGGTCTACTGGTCTGATTCTAAGAAATTCTAGAATTACTCTCCTAGAGGACCCTGTGCCAATGCCCCACACCTGATCCTCTTGAATAGTTTCACCCTGGTGAACCATTGTTCTGGGGCCCTCCTTCTAAGGCCCTGTTGTTGAAACAGTGAAGAAATGAAAATTCAAACTCTTAGTCTGGAAAGCTGCCTGCCCAAAAAGTTCCTCCCCAGCAATGAGACTCGGCAGCGTCATGGAAAGTCAATAGGCCGTTATTTACATTTCTGTCCACTTAGGCTCAGTGCACTGCTCCACTGAGGGACACACTAAGGAAATCCTGCTGCCATGACATCACATCACTAGAAGCCTGTGGTCCCTTTGGGTATTATCTCATGTCCGTTGGAAGTAAATGAGTTTCTTTTACAGAAACTACCTTGGAGTGTTGTCAGCTCTGCCCGAAATAAATGTGCAGACTTATTTTACTCTTGTCTGAACAGCAGTCTTATTCTTTGGCAGTGTATGGGAAACTCTGGAGGGACTGTAATCCAGCCAGTCTGTTTCAAGTGTCTCCCGACTCTCTGCCTGTTCCCGGCTTGCCCAGGGTGGGAGAGGAAGAGAGTGGGGTTGACTCCTGCAGGGTGTCGAGTCCCACAGTAGAGCTTCCTGTTGCTTGATAAGCCTTTGAGGGATTGTTGGGCAATAACCCATCTGAAGAAACATTTACCATCCGTGCTGCTTCTTCCTTGATGTTCCAAGAACACAAATCTTATTCTTATGACTTTTCAAGCTTTCAAAAATGGTATTTTTTCCCTAACGGAGTTTTGCAATGATTCTGTGACTGAAGGGGCTGGGAATCTTGGCAACCATTTCATTTCATTGCCTGCTCTGTAAGGAGCTGTAGACTCAGGAATGTGATGTGAAATTCCATCCATTCTGATATTTACCCTAAGAGGTGTGGAGGTATAAAGGAACATTCAAAGAATGATTGACTTTGCCTTATAGTAGATTACTTTAGTTTTCTCCGCGTTGCCCCTGGGATTGGCCTGAGTTCAGGATAGGACAAAGAACATCAAATACAGAGTTTCTCAGACTCTAACTCCAGGGTCATCCTTCTCTACCTCCATGCTTCTTATGATCCTTACCCTTTCCACAGCATCCTGTTGCTTCAGTCCTCATGACAGCTCTGTTTTAATTAGCAGTGAAGAGATGCCCAGCTCAGGGCTACGTGGAAAGTAGACCCAGTTTATAATGTTTGCATCCTGAGCTTCTTAGGGAATCAGAAATATAAAGCTTCAGCCATTCACGTTTAAAACTCAGAAAACAAAAGTGTTATATAAAAAAGAAGTTGAATAGTGAAAGATAGACTCTTATACTGTTACGTACTCAGTTCAGGTGAGACATAGGAGAAGAGGAAATAAAGGGGAGGGCTGAAGGACAGAACAGAGATCAAGGGACCTACAGTGGCTGGTGATTTCATGGACCATTGATTGTTTCTGTCTATAGTATTTGCACTATTTATGTGTGTGAGAAACCCTTGCCTGATGGGCAGCAACACTCCGTTTTGCTTAGCCAATGAGAAGCAGCCCACACCATTTTTGGACCTAGCTTGCAGGCTCCTTGCTACACACCTTGTATCTTCAAGAGCTTGCTTGCTTCAGGTCCTGCTGTGTATCTAAGAAAAGTTCTGGCGTAGTATTGCCTTCAGCCCTTTTGAGAAACATGGTCTGTGAATCAAGGGAAAAAATGAAAATTAGGAATAATTAGGTCTTTCTTGTGAATCTTAATTTTCTTCCAATTTTTTTGAGAAGTACTTTTTTTTTACCCATAAATTAAACCCCAGACTCTGATGAAGAATGACCTTTTAAGTCACCGTTCCCTCAGTTTTATTTATCTATACATCTTTCTTAATCTTCGTGTACCATCTGTGCTATTTTCCACCAGTATTTTTCTTTACATCAATTCAAAATGATTTAATTTGGTCTTCTAAGTAAGTCATAAAATTGGCAAAGTCACAAGCATGTCATTTAAAAAGAATGAATGGACATCAACTAAAATATTGGGTGAAATGACAGTTCTATACTACTGGTCCAGTGGAGTGATTAAATTTCATTGTCAACTTTATGGGGTTTAGAATCAACATGGAAACACACTTCCAGATATACGTATGGAGCTGTTTCTAGGAAGGTCTAACTGAGCAGGGAAGATCCACCTTGAATGTGGGTGGCGCCATCCCCATACAGTAGAGTCCCAGAGTGACTAAAGAGACAACAGTGAGCTGAGAACCAGCATTGGTTACTTTCTGCTTTCTGATGGTGACTGCAGTATGGCCAAAAGCAACTTCCTGCTCCTGCTGCTGTGACCGACCGGAGACCCCTGACAGTGCACCTCTTCTCAAACTGAGAGCTAAGGCACTCTGTGTCGTGTGTTTGGTGGCAGCTGTGAGAAGAAGAACTAATACACCAGGAAATGCCAGGCTTCTGGCTTACAGCTTTGTACAGTTTGTGTTGCATGAGAACTCTCCAGTGTGCTTAAAAGATAATAGATACAGGGCAGGTAGCATCCCAGGAGGCTGACAGGCCCTACTTATAGGTCATAGGATGGAGTTCATTGAAAATACAGGATAGTCTCTAAATTCTAAATGAATTACATTTACATGTATTTAGCAGCATGTGCGTGCGTGTGCATAGAAACACACACACACACACACACACACACACACACACACACACACAGCCACACACTCTCTCTTCAGCATTTACATCCTGGATCTAAGTGATGGAGTCGGTGTGCTGACCAGGTGACCTGGCACCAGGTAGCCAGTTCCAGAAGGTTCTTCTAAGTGGTGTTTCTTAAAGGGGGCATGGTGGTCCTCTCATTTCTGTATGTATTATTCCTTGAAAAAGGAAACAGGGTTTCTGTGATTAAAAAGATCACATTACTTAGTAATAATCTCCCTCAACTGAGTACCTTTGCGGTTTCCCAGGAAAAAGTTAAATAAGATTATTTCATTACCTCATGGCTTTGTGTTTGCCATAGAATTTCTTTTTTAGATTTCAGGGTAAACAGAACAAAGGAACACTTCTCCAATTCATGTATTTCCTGGAGTATCATCCTGTGTCTCGTTATCTGAAGATTGTGGTATTAAAAAAAAAAGGATTAAGAAAACAGAAGGGCTCAGTTAATTGTGTAATTCACAGTTATAGCATTTATTTATTTATTTTTGCTTGCCCTTTAGGATTCTTCTCCCCCAGGAAAGATTCCCCGCCCCTTTCCTATCTATTTCAAAACTTGATCAAATATATGTTCACAATAATTATAGTCACCATAACTTTGGGGGGAACCAGGGCTTCGATTATGCTATGAAGAGGCCTTCATTAAAAAAAAATTGATCTTCATGTTTGAGGGCAATAGAAGGATTCTTTTGCCCCGAATTCCAGTGAATAAATTCAGACTTGGGTCACAGACACTTGGGCAGATATTGTCTCTGGGAAGAATGTCATGCCTTGCATGAAGATGCTACAAGAAAAAGGCATGCAATTAAGGGATGGGAGGAAAGGGAGAAACCGGAGCCATTAAAGAGACTGTGATACGAGGAAAACATTGTTCAGAGGATGTGACCAAAGATGTCGAATGCGAGAGTGGAGGGAGCGAGGCTGTTTAAAATTCCACCGCGCATTTGTTTCACAGGAAGAATAACATTCCTGTGGTGCCACTTGCCACTCCGTGTTTAGAAACAATTAAAAGACGCAAATATTTATGAATCACCGTGTATGTTGTAATCCTATTTGGAAAACAAACATCGCCTTGTATGATAGGCTCTCGGAGCTGGTTGCTGTTGGGATTCAGGGGTTAAAGCAAGCCCTTCAAAATGAGCTCACGACTGCTACCCAGACAAAGGGATGCAACTCAAGAGAGACTGTGCTGTTTGCTTACAAGCTGTCGCCTATGCCAAATGAGCATTTTAAAAGCCATTCAAATTAAGTTGAAAATTTGTAATTATATTTTCCCTTTTAATTGTAACTTATGCAAATGTTAGATTCCAGCTGTAGAGATAATTTTCATTTCAGACGACAACATTCACATTAAATCCAGCGTGTAGCACCCTAATGTAAGAGCCTTCCAGGGCCGTAGTCGTAGATTGAGAAGGTTGGAGCAGGCTTGATCAGTGATGGCTTCGGTGGCTGGAAGCCTGCAGTTACGTATAGATCACAGAATGATGGTTGGGAAGAGAGACACCACTGCTATAATCTGCTGGAGAAGAATTATGAATAGAACACAGAGAATGACAAAACAGGCCAATCAAGGGAAGTACAAAGTCTTCCTGGATGCCTTCAGTGGATGGACCCGCATTAGAGACTGTGATACGGGTAGCATAAGTTGAACTTCATGAGTCACTGACAGAGAAAGAGAGAGAGAGAGAGAGAGAGAGAGAACACAAAGTTGTGAGTGGGGAGTAAGAAGGAATGATCTGGGAAGAGTTAGTGGGTTGAGTGTGTGTGAGAGAATACGATATAAACATGTTATATAAAAATCCCCAAAACATCAATAAAATATTATATTTACGACCCTTGGATGTTTGGTAGTTGAGGAAGTGAGCTTGCAGTGTATTAGCTACAGGCAGAGCAGGCATGTGAGCTCCTCTGCTAATTGTTGTGGCTTTTAAACCACTTTGTAAACAGAAATCAAGTATCTTCCGTTTCCTGTGGGAATTTCATTCAGGGAAGTCATGTCCAAAAGCACCTGAAGTTTAACCAAGAGTGAAGGGTGCTTTCTACACATGGGTGCATATTGTTGAGGAGTCAGAATATACCTGAGAAACAAAGCAAGAGAGAAAACACAAGGGAATACGCGCCGCATACATCTTGTTCAGATTTTTGATAAACTTGGGGAAGTTTTCTCCTTTGCAGGGAACATGGGTCCACTTCAGTTCTGTTGATGGTGATCAGTTCTCCTCCTCCTCCTCTTCCCCCTCTTCTTCCTCCTCCTCCTCCTTCCTCCCTCCCTCCCATTTAACAGTGCTCTGAAAAAAAATGCAAAGAGCAAATTTAAGTAATTCACGACTTTGTTTATTAACCAGGCAAACTTGTCACGTCAAGTGGATGCAGTAAACTGATGTAAATGATGTGTTCCTATTCACAGAGCTCCCAGAGACCAACCTTCACGGTCAATGGGCAAACAAATTAGTATGGCGTAGGTAGGTTTTGGGGTCACACACTGAATGAAGGTAGCATGTTGGGAAGCTAGGAGGCTTCCCACTTCTTCTTTCACCATTAAGCCAGGTGTGTCAGTTGGAAAACCACACCCTCTTTCCTAACTGTGGGTACCTCTTATGCTTGGCCACGAAATGAACTTGGACTCATTTGGAAAATCATGTAAATTTCCTATTTTTTTAAAACACCTGGATAGGTCCCAGATAGAGATGGGAAAGTTTGTTGATCTCTAATTGTCCCTGAATACTTAGCATTGATCTCTAGGAAACCTAAGAGAAAGACACCACCGCTCTAAAATTGACAGCGTGCTGTCACTCCATAGGCTTCAGGTCTAGGAAAGAATCCTGGGCTACACAAGGAAAAGCTTAGGGATAACGGCCAGAGACAAAAATCCAAGAAAAAACAAGAGAAAAAAACCTTCCAGTGACTTGAACCTAAGTCAGGCTCACAACGTTTGTTATGTAAGTACTATGATGATGCCACATCCCTTTTACTTCCGGGTCAGTTTGGATCCTTATATAGGACAAAGACATCTGTGCCCTTATGGTTGGTGGGTGGCTCTGTACACAATGATTGACAATTGATAAACATAGCAATGTCTTTTCTTTGTGAGCAGATTCATTAGTTCATATATTCACTGACTCATTTGAAAAGCATTTTGGGGGGGCAGTTGTACATGCCAGACAACATATCATTAGGTACCAAAATCCCCAACCTCCCAAAATGACAGTGCAGTGCCACTGACAGCAACTTAATGGATGGCCTGGGCTCAGTTCAGACTAGACTTCGATGGGATAAAACAGAAGGATTGTTTGGGATAGACAAAAGCCTAGACTCAGTGTTCCTCAGAAACCTGTGAAATGGGGTTCTGTTTGTCAGGAAGAGCTGTTTCTTCTCTTATCTCCCGACCTCCAGCAAATGGGGCTCCTTTGGTTCCTATTAGCAGTTCCTGTGACACATATCAAAGCTCCCACACTAGCTCGAAGGCTGTTCTGAGTTTGCATACCTTTCCAAACTCTGCAGCTACCTCATCCCCTTTAAACCAGCATCTCCCCTGACTCACCTTTGCTACTCACTCCCAAGCGGTAGCCATGACAACTTTGAACTTCCCCCAAATAAACCTTCTTCCCACCCATAGAGTGGCTTACTTGGGTGGTGTCATTGTGCCCTCATTTACAATTATGTGTGACAAAAAGGAATACAGAATGACAAAAGAAAAAAGCCAAGTCACACATTTGGTGGATATTTATTGTGCGGATGTAATTTAAAGTCTAACAGAACCTGAGATTTTTGACTTCTGGTCTCAGACCACTCAGGAGACAGCTGTTGTGTTCACAACAGAGTCAGATTTGTTCATTGATCTTTCTTTCCTGTGGAGGGGGGAGGTAAAGCAGGTTCTCAAGTAGCTCAGGTTGGGCCTGAACTCAATCTGTATCGAAGGATGAGGTGACGTTGATCTCCCCCCCCCGCCCCCCGCCTCCGCCTTTTGTGCGATTAAAGGTATCTGGTTTGGACAGCGCTCAGTGTTGAACTCAGGTCCTTGCGAATACCAGACAAGCATTCTATCAACTGAGCTACGTCTTAGCCCTTGTTGGACTGTCTCTCTTTTTCTTCCACCTAGCTGCACTGACCGTAGACTCAGAGCAAATACTTCCTCTGTGCACTCACCCGAAGAACAAACACACAGCACAGAAAGGATGGGTGACTCTCAAGGTTGGGCTGTGGTTAAAGACTTTGAAGTTAGATGTGCGTGACTTATATATTGGTTTTGCTGTTCAATAGCACCTTGTTAAACACCACACTTTCTTACCAATAGAATGAATACAATATAGAAAGTTTTCAGTGACGTTTAAATATAAATGCAGAGGCTTCTTCGGCTTACTGTTAAAGAGGAATTTAATAAACCCAACAGCTGAGCATCATGGCTTGCTGGTCCAGTGAACTATGTTCCATGGATTGTAGCTGGCCCCAGCCTAGCATCTCAAGGGTTCAACGCCTCCTGCCACCAGAAGCAGGGAGAGGTGTGTATGCATCAAAATTCACAATTTGAACTAAAGTTTCTGTTAAATGCTGTTGCTTTTGCACCTCTGTGAAGCTGAAAACAATTGCAACTCTAAAGACGTGGCTAAGACAGGGAGCATCTGTAACGGCTTTACACCTCACAGGGCCTGACAAACGGTGGCTATTAGCAGCACTTTGCTAAAATTCTCTGTTCTCAGTGAAGTTTCCATTCACAAGCAAGGCCTCTTGCCTGCCTCTAGTGCTCATTACAGGATTGTGCCATTGAGAAGATTAGTGCAGGAGGCCTCTGTCTCAGTCAGTTCTTAGGTGCTGGCTTGGTTTGCCTCCAGATGGCAGTGGCTACTGGGCTCCTCTGTGGCAACTTTTTCAAAAAATTAATTAATTAATTAATTAATTAATTAATCAATTAACATTTCAAACACTGTCCCCCTCCCCGTCCCCTCTCCCAGAGTCTCTTCCCCTCTCCTCCTCCCTTTCTCCTCTGAGCAGATGGACCTCTTGGGTATTCTCCCGCTTTGGCACTTCAAGTCTCTGCAGGGTTAGACACATTCTCTCCCACTGCAGCCGGAGAAGGTGGGGGTGGAGGGGCTAGGTCCAGCCCTGTATGCTTTCTGCTTGATGGCTCAGTTTTTGAGAGCTGCCAAGTCCAGGTTCGGTGACTCTGTTGGTTTTCCTGTGGAGTTTCTATCCCCTCCAGGGCATTCAATCCTTCCCCCAACTCTTCATAAGAGTCCCCAAGCTCTGGAGGTCCAATGTTTGACTGTGGTGTCTGCATCTCTTTCAGTCAGCTGCTGTGTAGATGCTGGCAGAGGACAGTTATGCTAGGCTCCTGTCTTCAAGCATAACAGAGTATCATCAATAGCGTCAGAGATTGTGCTTGCCCATGGGATGGGTCTCAAGTTGGACTAGCTATTGGTTGGACATTCCTTCGGTCTCTGGTCTACTTTGACAATACATTGCTTTTAGACACGGCAAATTTTGGATCTAAAGTTTTGTGGGTGGGTTGGTGTCCTTATCTCTCCACTGGGAATCCTGCTGGGGCTACAGGAGGTGGTATTTTCTGGTTTCATGTCCCCACTGTTAGGCATCTTGGCTAAGGTCACCTGCATTGACTCCTGGGAGCCTCCCCCACCCCAGGTCTCTGGGATTTCCTAGAGATTACCCCTATTCCTAACAGCGGTTGAGAATTGGGGGTGGGGCAGGATCGGGTGTGGAGAGAGACAGGAAAGAGGGCCAGAGGGACAGAAGAATGAATGAAAATCTATGGCTACTTCCATTTTTAAGATTATTTTAAATTATGTACAGGTGTGTGTATGTGTGTGTGTGTGTGTGTGTGTGTGTGTGTGTGTGTGTGTGTGTTTACATGTTGTATTAGTTAGGGTCTTATTGCTGTGAATAGACACCATGATCAATGCAAGTTTTATAAAGGACAACATTTAATTGAGGCTGGCTTATAGGTTCAGAGGTTCAGTCCATTATCATCAAGGCAGGAGCATGGCAGCATCCAGGCAGACATGGTGCAGGAGGAGCTGAGTTCTACATCTTCACCCGAAGGAAGCCAGGAACAGACTGAGCATCCCCAGGCAGCTAGGAGGAGGGTCTCCAAGCCCAGCCCCACAGTGACACACTTCCTCCAAGGCCAACCTTCTAATAGTGCTATTCCTTGGACCAGGCATATGCAAACCATGACACATGTGTACATGTGTATGCGAGTGATGGGGCTTTAGAGGCCAGCAGTACCACAGGCCCTGGAGCAGGAGTTGTAGATGGTTATGAGCTGGCAACCGAGCTAGGTTCTCTGAAAGAGCAGCTAGTGCCTCTGACCACTGGGTTAGCTCTCCAGCCCATGTGTGGCCAGTTTTGAGAGGGCGCTAGGTATCACCATAAAGAACCCCAACTTCAGTAGAGTCCTCACCCCAGGTCAGTAATTCCGTCCTTAGCCGTTTTTCTTGGCTGTAGTCTCACAACCCTTTATGTTCTGTTTTTCTTTCCCCTCTCCCTTCTTTCTCTCCATCTGCCCTGGAGACATTTATAAGTTTGCATTAACTCAATAGATCCCGCTAGGGCACTAACCTTTATTAGTTCTTGAAAAAAAATTTTTTTTGCATTATTGATCTTTCCATGGCCTCTCCAGTGCCCTACGACGCAGAACACTCATTTATTTGTATAAAATCTTCTACACTGGTGCAATGGGGGAAGATCTGCCTTAAGTCAATGTCTTGGAGATATCAGTGAGCAGGTAGATCTCCAGCGTATGTACCCCAAAGCACACTCTAACCAATTATCCCGTTGTTTGCTCTTAGTAAACATTTCAAGGTATCTAGCCTTATGTTTTCTAAGTGGGCAGCCACTGGCTTGCACTGCTTATGTCCAAATGAGAGGGAACAGCAAGATTATGTGAGGAGGATGAGATTTTAAAGATATATTAAGTAGAACAAATTCAAGCCTTGCTTCCATATCAGGTATTCGAGGTGAGGAATATGCCCACATAATGTTATAGTATTTTATAGAGTAGAATTGGCAATATAGTATTTTCTACATCTTGAATTCTCCTCTTCTCCTTCTCCTTTATCCTCTCCTCCCCTCTGTTTCTCTTCATTTTATTTGTTGAGACAGGCTAGTCTCAAACTTCCCAATTTCTAACCCACCTCCTTCCCCCTGAGTAGATTTCAAGCATTTGCTATCATGCCTGATTTTTTTGGTTCTGGGACCGAGCCCAGGACTTTAATACATACTAGAGAATCACTCTGCTGTGATGTCACCCGTCAGCCCCAGCTTGCTGGTGTTCTTTCCCTGGAAGACAGGTCTCTATCCTGCTTCTTATTCTACAGGACAGCGGTTCTTACCCTGTGGGTCGTGACCCCTGTGGAGGTTGAATGACCCTTTCACAAGGGGTCACCTGAGACAATCCTGTGAATCAGATATTTATATTGCAATCTCTAACTGTAGCAAAATGACATGAAGTAGCAGCGAAAACAGTTTTATGATCGAGGGTCACCACAACATAAGAAAATGTATTAAAGGACTGCAGCATCAGGAAGGTTGAGAGCCACTGCTATAAGACTTAGAAGAATCATTATCAAAATGCTAATTCCTGGGCTTCTCTATTCAGGCATTGTGAACAACTAGTGATGGGGTGGGGTGGGGGTGGGGGGTTGGCTGACACCCGCATTCAGAACTTGAGCTTCCTGAAGACTGGGGCTCAGACATATTTGGCCCACCTTTGGCCTCTCCTCATGCTTCTGACTAATTTTCTTTACTCGCTAAGGGAAGCTGGTATGAGGCGGTGCCTGGCAGGCAGATGCAACTATGTCAGAGCTGTTTAGTCAGAACTCACAGGACTGCCTAATACACAGTGCCATCAGGTTGCTGCTGAGGGAGACACCTATGATTCCATTAATTATTTAGGGATCCAACATAGCCACAATTAATGAATTTGAATGTATTACAATGATCTTAATCAGAAGAACAGATGCAAAATGACAATATGATCCACACAATTTTCCCCCAGTGAATTGCACACTATTAAGGTCTGTTGCAGTCAGTGAATCCAGATGCTTCTATACACTTACTGACCATGAAAGATCCTGGTTTCATTACATGAAAGAAAATAAGTTCATCCTGTCATCTCGTGGAGTTAAAGTGGGATCCAATTCAGCAGCTGGCGAGGCGGCTAAGTTGGTTTGCAATAATCCCGCTTTTGCTTCAGGACTGGCTGAGTGGCCAAGTCTCTCGCATCCAGGCTTAGCATTCACTTTACATTATCTTTATGCTTCCTCAGATGAGACGCTTTGCTCCGGCTCCAAAAGCCTCGGACGGACTAAACAAGTTTTATACCCACATCACATGAGAAGAAATTGACCTACTTCCGCGGTGGGTAAATTCATTAAGATCCAGATAATGAAAGTAAATCACCATGATAAAATGGGATGCTCATAACTTCTCAAGAACATATACCGAAAAGACTGTCAGATTTCTGAGGCGAGCCAGGCTACCCATCACAGCCTCTTAACCTTCTTGTCCTAGGAATTGTATAAAAGAAATAATGGGTGGTGGGGGGAACCAATTTGAAGAGTTTCTATATTACAACAAATAACAGAAGTAAACAGGAGACAAATACGAACCAATGATGCTGTAACCCCTGTGTGGCCTGCTGCGGGCTGCTGCAATCGTGCAATAGTAGCTGCAAAGGTCAGACAGAAAGATGTGGTGGAGAAACGGGCCAGTGGTACACAGGGATTGGAGAAGAATCATTAAAGATAAAGGGTTCACTTGGAAGGTTAAAGTTCATGAACTTGCTCAGGACTTGAATTCCCGAAAACCAACAAGAGGTAGAAGACAGTGGACCAGGAATCCCAGTCACAAGGCTGTCCCTGTGTCATTCAGGAATGTCCTTTACCCTATTAGAGTTGCTGATGAAGGTTTGTCTTTGACAGACACAGGACATGGCTGATCGTAGTATGGGAAGATGAGCTCTGGTCAGAGGCAGAAGGCTATGGGCCCTTTCCCCCAAACAGGTTTCTATCTCTCTGTTGCTGTCTCTGTTTGTCTTTTAGACTGTGCATGATGTGTCTACACATGTGCCTGCTGACGCTGGCGAATACTGGTGTACATGCTTTCAAAGTCTGAGGTCAGCTTGGATGTTGGTTCTCACCTTCTACCTTGTTGAGATAGCATCTCTTATAAGCTCCTGCCCTAAGAGTTTCTGGAGATTCTCTGATGTCTGCCTCCCATCGATTAGGAAAAGTACAGGGTATGCTGCTGTGTCTGGCTTTGGATGGGTTGGAGATTTCTGAGCACAGCTTCTTGGGGTTAAGTAGCAAGTATATATCATCCATTGAGCTATCTCTGGAAAACGGCTGGTCTGGGGAGATGCAGGCATGATCGGAAAAGGCATCAATAGGAAAATCATGTATAGAAAGCTCAGGGCCGAGCGGCAGTGCTAGCTAGCAGATGGAGAGAACTGAGCAGTGAAAGCTATGTCCTCTCAATTTGACTTGAACGGAAACGAGCACATTCTTAATGGAGTGAGTGCCCTGGTGAAGGGAACTCCTAAACAGAAGTGTAAGAACTAGCAGGGGAGATGGAGAGTTAATGGAAAATATGAAACATGGGCTGGCCAGAACACAGTGAATGAGGAATCGTTGGACAGAGAGGTATGAGTGGATAAAACATGAAGTTGAGTGACGCCATAAAAACCTGGTGGTAGGGCCTGCAAGATGACCTTTGCTGCCAAGCCTGATATGTGGAGTTGTGTTCTGGGGGCGGGTTGGGGAGGGGTACATGGTAGAAAAAGAAAACAGATTCCAACAAGTTGTCCTCATATCTCCACATGTACACTGTAGCATATGTGTGCAGCATACACACACAAAGGTTCATGCAATATATATACATGCACACATGCAAGCACAATACACACAAGCACACACATGCACATGCATGTAAACATATACACATGCATACACACATGTACACACAGCACACACATGCACATGCATGCACACACACATACACACATGCACATGCATATGCTCACACACCAATGCACATGCAAATGATGAAAACACCTTAATGAAACCCATAATCTCATAAATTAACCTAAAGAACTAAAACGAACAAACATAAAAACCCGGTGGTAGAAATAGCTAACATAAAAGCAAGAAAAAGAAATCTTGGATACGTGCAGTTGGAGTTGTAGAAGAAAAATATGAAGATCAAAAGAATGTCCAAACATTTAATGGTGCAAATCAGGAAAACCTTCTGATAATAAAACTTGCAACTCTGCTCCCCGAAAGAGCCTAATATACACAAGGAAAACCAGTCCAGACCATCATCAATAAGGAATATTGTGAAAGTATTTATTCTAGCTTCGATGTATAAAACACACAAGAACCTGGTATTGTATTCACAAGCTGTATCTCACCTACATCCAAACCATATACCTCTGGTTACTTTCTGTCTGAATTTCACCCAGGATACTTTGCTCCATCGGTCTGTCCTCAGGGTGCATATCTCTTGGCCACATGCTCCTGGTCTATCCCATCTAAAGGAAACCTTCTGCTCACCTGGTCTCCTTTTTCTTTCTCCCTCCTGTCTCCCCTGAGACCCCTCACTTGATTCTTAAATTCTGCCTTTTTCTCTCTACTGCCCAATCACAGGCTCTAGTCTTTTATTAACCAATTAACTTAAAGCTAGGGAGAAAGGTTTACACAACAAAGGCCAGTGTATATGAGAATTCTCTCATCTGGACAACAACCAGATCTTGGAGTTCAGAATTTAGCATTTATTTACATAGCACCAGACCATCTTCCAACAGAAATGTATGTGTGGTGTAATAATCATTTACAGGAAAGAACAAATAAGCAAAAGTGGCTTTATAGACAAACACCCACCATGAATTTTGGAAGTGACATGGATATAGGTCAATGGGTCTATTTGTCTTGTGTTTGCTTTTCTGAGTTCTTCTTGATCAGTTGAAGTTAGGAAAGTTAAGTCCCTTGAAAACTCTCTTAAAGATTTCTCAAAGTATCCCTCATTTCTTCCCCATCTGATGTTTTCTGTTCTGTTGAATAAACAAAAACAAAACCCGTTGTTAGGGACAGAGCAGACAGACAGCATTCAGGCAGGTAAAGATTCGGATTAATACAACAGGCAGATTCTAGACAAGCCAGAGCCATAAACTATAGCAGACAGAAGACATGGAGAGAGATGGAGAATTTAAACTTACGTTTCTTCTTCATCAAGCTATTCGAGGAGGAAGTGCTTTGATTTTTTCATTAAATAGATACCAGCACATTCTGGTGCCTCTGGTTACCTTTAATGTATTACATTGGTGCAAAAATACCATGATCAAAACAACTAAAAGGAGAAAGGGCTCATTTTGGCTTACAGTTCAATGGGGAGAGCGTCCATAATGGCATGGAAGATATTTTGAGAGGGAGGAAAAGCCAGGAAGCTGGATGAGCACAGTACATTGACTCCCAGGAAGCACTCTGAGAGAACAAGAGAGCAAGTCAGCCTGTGGAACCTGAAAGACTACCCTTTGTGTGATGTACTTTCTCTAGAATGGCTCTGCTTCCTAAAGGTTCCCAAATAGCAGCACCAGGCAGAGGGCCAGTGAGTGTCTACCTAATTCTGGAGGAATGGTGAAGGTGTGAGTCAAGGATACTGCATCCACATACGGGTGCACAGGAAAGACCTTAGAGCACACCGAAATTGTGAGGAAGCAAAGGGAGGGGATCTTCAGTTTGTGGTGGGTTGCCTAACTGGCCAAAGAGCTCACAGCAACCTTTCTTTTCTAGGAAGGAACTTTTTTATCAGGAAGATTTCCAAGGTTTGGAATATTGTGATAAGAGGATAAAGAACTCATGTACCCACTGCCTAGCCTTAGGGGTCCTGGTCATGACCAGTCCTTCTTCATTAAACTTCTTTTGTCTCATCCGTCCATCCTTCGTCCTCCAGCTGTGTGACAATCGTGTCACTCTATCCATAAGTGTTACTATGTATCTCTAGTATCTTATCATACCTAAAAATAAACAATAGTAGTGCCATTACTACTGTCTTATATCCCAATCAATGCTTAATCTACTGTGATTGTCTCTTGGGCATTTTTGGAAGTGCGTGAGTTACAAAGAAAGACATTCATAAACATAAAATAAAATGAATAAATCTGAAAGAAACCAAGGCTCCAGATGAAATCATGAAGGTGAAGTAGTGGTTTAGCATTGAGGGAGTACTATTAATATATTATCAGATGGGGAAGGAGGAGGGAGAAAGAAAGGGGGAAGAGAGGGGAGAAACAAGGAGAGAGAGGGGGAGAAGAAGGAAGGAGGAAGAAGAGAAAATGAAGGAGTAAGGAAATAGTGTCGCTTTAAGAGGGTTTAATTAATATGTGTATGAGTGTTTGGCCTTGTCCCATGGAGGTCAGAAGAGGGTGTCTCATCCCCTGGAAAGGGAGTTACCGGTAGCTGTTAGCCACCATGTGTGTGCTGGGAACTGAACCCATGACCTCTATAAGGAGGGTAAATCTTCTTAACCAGTGGGCCATCACTCTAGCCCCTGTAAATGCTTTTTAAAAATAGAAGCCTGAGAGTGTTTTTGTAAGATAACTAGTGGAATAAAAGCATAGACTTTGAGGAGAGTAGAATTACTATGCACATATAAGCACACATGTATTCTTCTCTTTTCTTTTCCTCAATGCTGAGAAGCTCAACCTAAAAAGAAAACATAACATAGCACAAAAGAATCCAAGTCAGTCACATTAGAACACTTGTCATATTAAACATTATACATGAGACCAACAATCTTTAAATGAGGAAGCTTTTTGAATTGGACTCTATAGAAAAACTTAACTCTGTGCCATAGTGAAAAGAGAGATGGAAAATACTGACTCAGAAAAGTTGAGTTGAACAGAATGAGCAAAAGAGGCAAAAATCAAACCAAAGACACTGAGGGTTGCTAATTGAGATATTGTAAAAAGTCTAATTCAGGCTGGGAGGCATTCAATGAGACAAATACAGATATTTTATAGTGTTTGTTCTGCTTCACTATTGATTTAAACTTAGTGGAAATACAATATAACCACTGTATGAAATTCCCAGGTTCTGTGTGCCTGCCCATATTGGTATTTGTTACTCCAGTGCCAGTACTCCTTGGGATCAATTTTCTCTTCAGCTGCTCAAAGCAATGCAAACCAAAACCAAAACCAAAACCAAAACCAAAACCAAAACCAAAACCAAAACCAAAACCAAAACCAAAACCAAAACCAAAACCAATCAACCACCCAACCAACCGCCCCTGCCCTGTCTCCCCCCAAAAACCCCACAAAACAAAACACACCAACACCGTAAATTAGGTGGCTTAGAAATAACAGAAATTGTTCCTAATGTGTCTGGAGTCTGGGACTTTCTAGCTGGGGTGACAGAACTCAGCTGTCTAGCAGGATTTACTTTTTAACCCACAGATGCTGCCTCCTTGCTGAGTCCTCGGGAGGTAGGAGTGTCTTTCTGGCCCTCTTGTTCATTTTTGATTTAAGTACCAATCTCATTCATGAAGTAATCACCCACACCCATTCATTGCTGCTTCAAAGCTCCCTGTCCTAGTACTGACCCATGCTCCACTATGTTCATAGCAGCCTTATTAATAGCTAGAAGCTGGAAAGAAGCTGGAAAGAACCCAGATGCCCTTTAACAGAGGAATGGATTCAAAAAATGTGGTACATTTACACAATGAAGTACTACTCAGCTATCAAAAACAATGACTTCATGAAATTCATAGGCAAATGGATGGAACTGGAAAATATCATCCTGAGTGAGGTAACCCAATCACAGAAAAACACACATGGTATGCACTCATTGATAAGTGGATATTAGCCAAAAAGCTCGAACTATTCAAGCTGCAATCCACAGACCACAGGAAGCTCAAGAAGAAGGCTGACCAAAATGCAGATGCTCCCACTCCTTCTTAAAAGGGGAAAATATCCATAGGAGTGGATATGGAATCAAAGTTTAGAGCAGTGACTTAAGGAATGGCCATTCAGAGCCTACCCCACCTGTGGCCCATATATGTACAGCCACCAAAACTAGATAAGATTGATGAAGCTAGAATGTGCATGCTGAAAGGGCCATATAGATCTCTCCTGAGAGACACATCCAGAGCATGTCCAATACAGAGGTCAATGCTAGCAGCAAACCACTGAACTGAGAACAGAACCCCCTTGAGGGGAATTAGAGGAAGGATTGAAAGAGGTGAAGGAGCTTGCAACCCCATAAAAACAACAATGCCAACCAATCAGAGCTTCCAGGGACTAAACCACTACCGAAAGACTATACATGGACTGACCCAGGGCTCCAACTGCATATGTAGCAGAGAATAGCCTTGTTGGGGCACCAGTGGAAGGGGAAGTCCTTGGTCCTGTCAAGGTTGGACCCCCAGTGCAGGGAAATATGGGGGGACAGTAAGGGGAGATGTATAGGGGGAACACCTGTATGGGGGAGGGGTAAGGGAGGGGATGTGGGCTTATGGACTGGAAACCGGGAAGGAGACTAACATGTGAATTGTAAGTAAAGAAATATATCTAATAAAACAAAAAACAAACAAACAAGCAAGCAAGCAAACAAACAAACAAACAAAAAACAGATACAAAGCGCCTAAAAAAGGGTCAATTTTAACATCTAACTCTGGGAAAGAGACAACATTCAAACCACTAGAGATCACCCAGTCTTGAGTCACCTGTGGTACTGCTGCTATGTGGTGAGAGAGGCCACAGATCCACTACAATGCGGGGAGACAGAGAGAGAATCCGTCATTCTAGAGGGAGCGTGACAAGGCATTAGCGGCCTTGTCTCAAATCAGTCACAGTGTCAAAGGATTAAATTATAGCCTAAAGTGCAGTTATGAATATCTAGGTGTTAAAAAAATGAGAATAAATCAACATTTCCTTCATGTAATAATATGTATCATTCTCAGAAAAGCGGGGATGAAATTTGATGGCAAGAATATATGTGTTCTTTTTCAAGACACGAAGGAGTTAGGGACACCTAGAATCACCAAGAGACTCTGACATTTGAAAGGTACTAGCAAAAACAGTCACCAGAGAAAGAATGAATTTAATGTTCTTACTCACAGTGCAGCATTTCTAAGAGAATTAGTTGAGCAAAAAACACTACAATTGGATGATTTTGGAATTAATGGAAAAATATAAAGAAATTAATAGTTTTTATATACCTTTCTTAAAGTCATGAAAGAAGAAAATGACTTAGCAAGGTGCCTCAGTAAGTTAAGGCCGTTGCCACCAAGCCTGAAGACCTGGGTTCCATCCCTGGAGCCCACACTGTAGAAGTAGTGAGTGAATTTTCTTAAGTTGTCTTCTGACCCTCACATGTGTGCCATGCTATGGCTCCTCAAACAAAATATAAATGTAACAGAAATACCCAAAAAGAAGAAGAGGAAGAGGAGAAAGATGAATAGGAAGAAGAAGATAACAAAAATGTCTAGGCACAGTAACAACTCAGAATATTAAAATTCTATGAACACAGGCTAGAGTAACTGTGAAAAACCTATTAGAAAGAATAAAATAACATAACAAACTTTAAAGTCTGTTCAGAGAACATAGAGGACTATTGTAAGATCTGAAATATGAATAAGATACTTCTCATGAAGATGTCAGGTTTTTCAGAGGTAAGGGTAATAAACATTTTAAAAGTTATGAAATTAGACATTTCTGATGTCCACGCTGAAAAAAAAATAAGTGGCAAAATAAAAGAAATAGTACAACATGGATGGTGGTGGTAGAGAAATGAGACCAGTGCTATTGTATATTAAAGCATATTTTAATGTAAGTGATAAAGCAGTGTGGTAAGTGACCAGACAGAGATCAATAAAATAGAACAAAATTAGATATAAAAAGTAACATAGAAATTGTCCTGCATAAATGTGGTGATTTAGTACAAGCAAAAGTGGACTATTAAAAAGTCAGTGTTGGATATGGAGAGATAGCTCAGTAGTTAATAGCACTTGCTGCTTGTCTTAGGATTTTACTCCTGTGAACAGACACCATGACTAAGACAACTCTTATAAGGACAACATTTAATTGGGGCTGGCTTACAGGTTCAGAGTTCAGTTCATTATCATTAAGGCAGGAGCATGGCAATGTCCAGACAGACATGGTGCAGGAGGACCTGAAACTTTTATATCTTCATCTGAAGGAAGCTAGGAGAAGACTAGCTCCCATGTGGTTAGGAGGCTCCCAAAGCCCACCCCCACAGTGACACACTTCCAACAAGGCCACACATACTTCAAAAAGGCCATACCTCCCAAAGTGCCACTCCCTGGTTTAAACATATTCAAACCATCATACCACTCTTGAAGAGTACCCAGGTTCAATTCACAGCACCTACATGGTCGTGATTCCCAGTCACCTTAACTCTGGGCGATTTGGTGCCTTTCCTGACGTCTTGGGCACCAAGGATTCATGTGGTATAGATGTATATTGTCAAGAAAATAAAATATGTAAATTTCTTGGTTTAAAAGTGCTGAGTCCTCCAAGTAGTTATCGATAAAAAATTGAAACAGAACAAAGTGGTTCTTTCAACCATTTTGGTGGAATATGTCCCAAATGTATTGAAAATTTATGTTGAATAAGGATGAAGCCAGGAAGATACTAGAATACAGGAGGACCTAGCAGACACAACAGAAAGGAAACCTATACAAAGGAGTATTATTTCCCCTTCCCTGGGAGATCTATGCATTTTCCCTTGGCCCCTCCCCTTTTTCTAACTTCTCTGGGTCTGTGGATTGTAGTGCGATTGATTATCCTTTAGTTAACAGCTAATATCCACTCACAGGTGAGTATATAACATGTTTGTCTTTCTGGGTCTGGTTGCCTTGCTCGGGATGATTTTTTTTTCTAGTTCTATTCATTTGCCTGAAAATTTCACAGTGTAATTTTTTTTCTAATAGCTGAGTATGTACCACATTTTCTATATCCATTCTTCAGTCGAGGGACATCTAGGTTGTTTCTAGTCTCTGACTATTAGGAATAAAGGTGCTCATAGTTGGGGAAGTGTCCTTGTGGTAGGATGGAGAGTCGTTTGAATATATGGCAAGAATGGTATAGATGGGTCTTGAGGTAAATTGATTTCCAATTTTCTGAGGAACCACTGTTTTGAATTCCACAGTGGCCGTGTATGTTTGCACTCCCACCAGCAATGGAGGAGTGTTCTTCTTGTTCCACATCTTCACCAGCACAAGCTGTCATTGTGTTATTGGTCTTAATCATTCCGATAGGTGTTAGATGGAATCTGTTTTGTGGGTAGACTGGGGACAGATGAAAATGGGAACAGGAGGGATCAGGCTGGGGAAGGAGGGACAGAAGCAAAGAGTATGGGGAGAGATGACTGGAATTAGGGGTGATGTCACACCTAGTGTAGTGGAACCTTCCTGGAGTCTATGAGGATGACCCTATTGAGGTCATTGCTATGACTCCTAACGATGGCGGATATGAAGACTGAATCAGCCGTCTTCTGAACAAGGATAGGCTCCAAGTTGGTGGGATAAAGAGACCAATTCAACCTCATAACCTTTGACCCTCAACCTGTCATGCCTGAAATATATGCTGGGGCAATGGTGGCTCAGAACTTGTGGGAGTGGCCTACCAATGACTAGTCTCACTTGAGGCCCAGGGCATGAGAAGAAGCCTATACTCAACACTGCTTGGATGGCCAGGATCGGGAAACTGGATGGCTCAGAGATCTAGGGTAGAACCAAACATGACTGACACCCCATCCCAAAAGTCAATGAAATGATTCCTAACGATATTATGCTATTCACATAGATTGTTGCCAGGCCCAATTCTTACCAAGGAGACTTCCTTCAGCAGCTGAAGGGAGCAGATGCAGAGACCCACAGCCAGACATTAGGTGGAGCTCAGGGAACCCTGTAGAAGGTGGCGAGAAGGATTATAGCAGCCAGAGGGGTCTAGGACACCACAACAAACCTGTTCACAGAGTCAACTAAGCAGGGTTCATAGGGGCTCACAAGTTTGAAACGACAATCACAGAGCCTGCATAGGTCTCCACTATGTATGCCCTTTGCATACATGCTGGGGGTGGGGGTTGCTGATGGGAATGGGGTGTGTCTGACTTTTTTATTTTGCCTGCTCATGGACCCATTTCCTCCTATTGGGTTGCCTTTTACAGCCTTGATATGATGGTTTGTGTCTAGTCTTGTGAATCTTGTTATGTTATGTTTGGTTGATATCCCTAGGAGCTTTGCTCTTTTCTGAAGGGAAACAGAGGAGCAGTAGATCTTAGAGAGGGGAGGTGATGATGGGGACGATGGGAATGAGAAGAAGGGGAGAAAAGGAGAGGCTGTCATTGGAATGTAGTTTATGAGAGAAAAAGAAAGACAAAGTATTTTTAGTGATACTGTATGTGAAACATGACGCTACAGTTTTGATACAATTTCCGAACCATGCCTCTGGTTTGGAAAGCTCTGTAGTTTGGATCTCTTATACTGCTATGGGACACTTGTATTATGTCTAATCACTCACTGAGCCTCTCTGCTTTTTCCATAATGGGCTCATTTCTGTTGTGATAAAAATACTCTGATGAAAAGCAACTTAGGGGACCAAGTTAAATTAAGCCAAGGGGTTTAACTCCATTTCATGGTCTAACATAGCAGGGAAGTCAGGTGTAAAGCTGAAATAGCTGGTAACATTTCACATACAATCAAGAACAGAAAAATAAATGCATATGTGCTTGTTTGCTTGTTCAGCTGAGTCTCTCACTCTCATATAGTTCCAAGATCTGCTGCCTAGGGAATAGTGCCACCCACAGTTGGTTGAGTTTTCTCACATCCATTCATAAAGTCAATTCTTGCAGACCTGCCCCTAGTCCAACTCAAGATACAGAACTCTTCATTGAGACTCTCCTGTCAGATAATGGTAGGTTGTGTCAGACGCTCTTGTCAGATGACGGTAGGTTGTGTCAGACACTCCTGTCAGATGAGGGTGGGTTGTGTCAAGTTGATACTCGCATCATACGTGGTAAACTGATTCTTGCTAATTTACTTATTTTGCAGTAAAATTAAACTGAATAAGATAATATACATAAATTTCCAGATTCATTTCTTGCACACGGTGAGGAATCATAAACACAAAGGAGCCAGACTTTCATTTTGTTTGTGAAGATATCTGTTGCCATGACTGCAAGAACTGTTTGAGAAAGATACACATTCCATCTCCCTGACCTGTCTTTGCTCTCATGACTTTTGGATCTCTTATATGTTCACAAGGCACATTCTTCTGTTTAGACTCACGCTGTAAGCTCCCCATCAGTATGTGACTTCTCTTGCCACCAGAATACCATGTGATGAGGCCAGGAACCTGTCGTGCATTTGGGACATGGTTTCTTCTTATGATATTAGGCTGTTTTCTTAGCCTTCTTTTTGACTGAGTGACTTGTTATAGAAAACTTCCTTGTCTACATACCCATTTCAGAGTATGGGTTCCTCTGGGCTGTTTTTACAATTGCCTATTGCCTTATCTTGCAGTTTAGCTCTAGGACTCCCAATTTCTAACAGTGCTCAATACATGTGTATTCGTGGGTTTGTCTGTGATGTCTTTACCCCACCCCTATCTCCCCGGACAACTTCTAATTGTTCAGCTCTCTGTTTAAAAAGCACTTCCTTTGGGTGCTTCTTATTCTGAGCTCCCAAGTAATTTCATTTCCTCAAGTTAATACTTTTCAAGCAATTATGAAATACATGCTTAATTGCTGTTCGGGGTAAAAAGTTGCTCATCTCTGTGTTTATCTTTTTAAACAGAACATTCCGGTGTATTTCCTTGACCAGATATGGCTGAGAATGTGTGTGTGCACCAGACAACTCATAAACCTGAATCGAGCCAACGCAGTGGGATTTGGAGAAGGCACTGGCCAGTCTCACTAGGCAGCTACCATTTAGGAGCAGGGGAAGAATGGGGGCGGGGGCATGCCCACTGATTGCTAAAGCTTCTCACACTTTTTCTTTGTGACTGTGTATTGGTTTGTGTGTTTGAATGTGTGTGTGTGTGTGTGTGTGTGTGTGCGCGCGCGCATGTTATGTTGCATGAGCTATTCTTTTTTGTTTTTTTTTTTTTTTTGGTTAGAGATGAGATTTCTCATTGCCTGGGGCCCACCAATTTTGTGATTCTGGCTGGCCAGAGAACCCTAGGCATCTGCCTTTTTCTGCAACCTGAGTGTTGGGATTTGGGGGTTATGTCTAGCATCTATAAATTGATTTATCTGCTGTCCATTTCTCTGTGTGGTTTGTTTATTTATTTATTCATTAATTCATTCATTCATTCATTTATTTATTTTCAAATGGGTTCTGGGAGTAAAAGTCAAGTCTTTATGCATTTTATCAATGATACCAACTCCCCAAACTTGACATTTTTCTTAAGTTGCAGACTTCCCAGATTTCAAATGTGGATAATGTCTTTTAATAATAATAATAATAATAATAATAATAATAATAATAATAATAATAATAATAATATCATCATCATCACAAAAAATCCTCCTCTAATCTTTAATCAATCTTTAGATTACATATAGTAGATTTTGTGCTGGGCAGTAGTTGTATACGCCTTTAATCTCAGCACTTGGGAGGCAGAGGCAGGTGGATCTCTGAGATTGAGTTCAGCCTGGTCTACAGAATGAGTTCCAGGATAGCCAGGGCTACACAGAGAAAAAGAGAAATTCTGCCTGAAAAAATAAAAATAAAATAAAATTAAAAAAAAAACAAAAAACCCCTAAAACCCAAACCAAAGCACAAACCAAAGAGGTATGTGCAATTTTCCCTATTTAATTGAGAGTATCTTTTCCATACTCAATTTTACATATGTATTTAGCAGTTTCTCATAGGAGTATCATGAGGATTAAAAGAAATTGGGTATTTGTAGCTCAGAGAACCAATCAAGGCCCCAGTGGTTGATCTCTCTTTCTGTCTCCTGTGAACCTGCATGACACAGAACTGGTGAATCAGTAACCCTAGACATGACTAAAGAAAGCACGTTCCGTAGAATGCTTTATGGGGCATCAGGAGATATTGGGGTGAGGACAAAAGACATTCTAAAGACAAAGAGATTCAAAGAATATGACCTAAATTAACTCGTGCATATGTCTCACTGCTTGAGAGACGGATATGCATGTATGCTGTATAAATTTTCGGAGAGGGGACAGCTAAACATTATTCCCAGGTTTAATTGACTGAATAAATGTCTCATGAAGTCATTTTGTAAACTGCAGCCAGGCTGCCCTGGGGGCAAAAGTGCTTGGTCATCTTGCAATCACTGATCAGTGTCTATGACCTAAGATCCAAACCCAAGGCTCCGATTACCCAACCACTTACCTCACCCAGGCCACCCAGGCCACCCAGGATCAGCACTAGTGGTTTTACAGAAATCCAGGCCCCAAACAACTTCATCGATCCTGTAGTGCTTTAGTAGCAAAACCATAAACAAACGCACCCACTGAACAGCACTAAGTTGACGCTGGCTAATGAAGCCACCTCTCTTGCTGGCATTGATTTTATCTTTAGCTAGCTATTTTCCCAGAAGAACCAAAGGAGGCGATTTTATATCTGTTGATTCCATTCTGGAGATCGTTATGTTGATTGTGTGTATTCTCTTTCCTCATGTAGACGTTTGAAATTTCCCTAGGAAACATTTTCTTCTGCCTGAGACGGTGCAGAGCATAATTTTTAACACGTAGTAAATGTGGCTGAGGAGAAGGGATACATGCATTACCACCGAGTTTTGCAAAGTAAGAGGTTTACGGCTTTGTAATTATTTTCAATGTGCTTATTGATTTTTATAATACAGGGATATTAACTTGAAAGAGAACAAATTACGTACAACAAATTAAGCACTCGCACGGATTAGAACATCGAGGCAGCAAACTCGTGGCCTGACTAATACGAGCGAGTTGCTCGGCAGAACTGCGAGGTTACACACTGCATCTGGCACGCGTCCGGAAGGCTCTTGAAAGAAAATGCAGGTGCAAGATGGCAGGCTCTTACAGGATTAGAGAATTTTGGGATCAGAAAGGAAGAAACTTATGTAAGGGAAAGGGAGGGTGGAAATATGAAAGATTGCATTCAAGGTCACAGAAGGCTGGTGGCATGGTCGGAACATCAACAGAAGTTTCTTTAATCAGTCCTTCAATGACACAATGACTTCTAGGGCACGGTGTCTCCTGAGTGCCTGATGTCAGCATTTGTCAAATCAGAGCGTGGGCATAGCATTTTTTTTCTCATCTCTTAAATACAGATGGCACCAGACTGGTGGTCACGTGGCATTAAATTGAGTTGGAATCAATGACATGAAATATAAATATCACTTTATTTCACCCTCTCTCTCCCTCTCTGTCTCTCTGTCTCTGTCTCTCGACACACGCATTCACACTCATACAGACACACACACACACACACAATGTATGTGTTTTAAGTTTGTACTAAGTTTTAGAACATAATTTAAGAAAATACATGTGAATACATTTTCTTTTCCCTTTTTTGTGATCGTTGGCTTTAATTGTTAACTTGGTACAGCATAGAACCATCAAAAGAAGAGAGCCAAGATGAGGGATTATCAATACAAAATTAGCCTGTAGGCATATCTTTGAGGGAATTGTTTTCATTAAGTTAATTGATATGGAAAGATTCTGCCTACTGTGGGCAGCACCATTCCCCATACAGGGGGATCTTGAACCCTATAATGGTGGAGAAATCTAGTTGAGCATAAGTAAGCAAATGGTATGTATACATTCATTTCTCCCAGCTCTTGACTATGAATGTGATTGAACTAGCTGTTTGATTGTCCCGCCTTCAGCTCCCCATAGTGATGACCCAGAATTGTAAGCTGAAATAGACCCATTTTTCCTATACATTGCTTTTTCTCAGTATTTTGTCAGAGAACACTAGAACAACTTCCAGCACAGATATTTTCTGTGGCCCTTTAACATGAAGTATATGGTACATGCATTTAATTTTCATTGTATGTATTTATTGTATGGGTATTTTGTTATATATGGTGCCTTCACACAGACATACTCTGTATATCAAGAATATTCTCTCCTGTACTCTTCCTCATTTTCGATTTCTCCTATCCTTCCTGTGTTGTTTTCTGTTGACCCAGAAAGTTTTGCTTCTACCCATGCCATACAGACACATTTGATTTTGTGTATCTATACAAAATTTGCAGACCACATGTGAGAGAGACTGACTTAATTCACCTCATCTTATTATGTCCAGTAGCTTCCATTTCCTGTAAATGACATAGTCTTCTTTTTTAAAAGATGAGAAAAACTCCAGTGTGTTATGTATAACACACTTTCTTTGTTATATGGTACAATTTCAAGCATGTTGGCCAAAAACTCACATTTGAACTAAAAACAAAAATCCATAGAAGATAGATTTAGTAAATTCCAGATTCTGAAACCCACACAGTTGTTATATGTGTTCTAGGACTTACTGATTTTTTTTATATCAAATAACATAATGTTATTAATAATTTATTTTTTAGAAAAGGCAATGACAGGTGGTTTGCACTAGGGTTCTTTCTGGTCTCAATCTCCTTTAATTTTTCTGTCAGTTCACCCAGCTTGTCTGAAGCTTATTTAATGGTTTGGAGTAGGATTATTTCAAAAAGTGGTTAAAAATTCATCCAAATGCCAAGAGACTCAGTTTAGAATTGCAGGAACAGAAGATGTGGTGAACATACCTTGAATTACTGTTGACCGTTACTGGGCAACCTTCCTGAGGTGACTTTCAATCTATAGATGGCTTTATAGAACTTGATAGTTAGGATCACAGCATGAGGGTCCTTGTACACACACATCTCCAGAGAAACCAGGAATGTGAAACATCTTTTCCAATGGGAAAGATGTAAAAGTTTTTCTTCCATTCAGAAATTTGGGAATTGGATGTGGTTAATAGCCTATGTTATCTGTTGGACCAGGCTATATGAAGTTCCTACAATCAGGACCTGAGGTGGCTAATCGCTCTCTGTATGACTGAGACCAGGCTAGATTCTTTCTTAGGGCTTTGAGCTAGTACAGGCAACCTATCTACAGAACTGATTTTCTTGGAAGAAATGACAGATACCCAGAGTTGAGTTTTGATGTAACTATGTTTTCTTGTGCACCAGGGATTGTAGTATACACTCCCCCAAAGAGTACTGTGCTTAAATTTGATGGGAATAAACTGCCTGAGATCAGACTCCCCAACACCTTGATCCATGCATGTTGTGGAAGTCAACCTGGACTGAGTTTTTACTTTTACTTCTTTATTCCCTACCTGACACCTGCAGAAAGCACCCGCACAGGGAAAGGACAGAATGTGGGAAACAGTGATGGATTTATTTGAATAACCTCTTCTGCAGGACCTGATGTGTACTCTATTATTTTTTTTAAT